>NC_133130.1:129067475-129152475 GCF_048418815.1 Hemitrygon akajei | reverse complement strand
AGTTATTACCCCTCGACCACTGGGGGGAAAATCACCCAACTTCAACACTGAATGGGCTCCACAACTCATAAGTTCATTTTCATGGACCCTACAATTCGTATTCTCAGTATTATTTATTTATTAAATTATTGGTTGCACTATTTATCTTCTTTTGCACATTAGATGTGCATAAAATCTATGGTGTTTCCTATGGTGGGGGAGACTAGGACCAGAGGACCCAGCCTCAGAAAAGAGGGGTGTCCATGACCATGATTGCTCTTGGCAAGGCTTTCTACAGAAGTGGTTTGCCATTGCCTTCTTCTGGACAGTGTCTTTACAAGACGGGTGTCCCCAGACAGAGATTGTCTGCCTGTTGTCAGTGGTCACATGACCAGGACTTGTGATCTGCACCGGATGCTCATACGACCATCCACCACCTGCTCCCATGGCTTCACGTGACCCTGACCGGGGGACTAAGCAGGTGCTGCACCTTGCCCAAGGGTGACCCGCAGGTTAGCGGAAGGAAGGACCGCCTCTCACCTCCTTTGGTAGAGACGTATCTCCACACCACCATCCAGAAAAAGCACAAATATTGGCCTAGGCATGACCTCTGGTGCAAGTAATCCTTTGTGACCTCCTCGCCCTAACGTTATATCCACCAACAGCCTGCCATGCTTTCCAAATGCCTTTAATGTGTGGAAAAGCCAGGGTTATTTTAAATAAAGTATATGTGAAATTTCTGCAACACCGTGGGAAACGACAGAGGCTGTGAACTGATTCGGGGAGACAGCTCCAGGGAGCAGAACTTGGCCAGAGTTCGCAGCGAGCACTGCAAGAGGCTCAGTGGATCAATGGTTCAGTGCTTCAACTTAATATCAGAGCAACCTGAAATGCTCACTCTTCACAGACATCCATGAGACACAAAGAATGAATGACAGCGATGGCAGAACCACAAAGCCTCCCGGCCTCCTCCCACGTACAAGCAACAGCAAAGGCATCAACCTTGCCCCTCCCTCACTTGCCCCAGCAAAATCACTGACCCCCTCCCATCACCACACAAGCATCCAAAGAGACCATGATTTAGAGTCCAGCAAAAGACTACTGTTACAATCTTCCGCGTCACTTCTCCGAATCCCCCGACTCGAGGACCAACAGGCCCTCACCCACCATCAAAGACAGAAAACAAGAGGATTGCTCAAGTACACAGGCCTTCTCCCGACAGTGCACACCCCCTTGCTGTCTCATAGCTTCAGTCTCCCACGACGTTTCAGTCTGGGACATCGGCAGCACCCCGAAGATGCACGTCTTCCATTCTAAGAGGACACCCTTCTATTCTGAGGCTGTGTCCTCTGGTCTTAGACTCTCCCACCATAGACCCCTTGACATATCGAAACGCCAGGCCGTCTGGCCAGTCCGAGAAGCTGCTGGCAGGGAACTGCAGTTTGAGCTGCAGCTGACTCCGACAGGACCCCAACCACCCTGAAAAAGAATAGAGACCTGAGAAAAGAAGACGTGAAATAAAATCAGAAACTCCAATGTGCTCCAAACACGATGTAGGACAATCAGGGAGGAAACTATCCACGAGACTACATGGAAATCAACTAGCCACAAGAAGTCTATAAGACCATAAGATATAGGAGAAGAATTAGGCCATTTGGCCCATCGAGTCTGCTCCACCATTTCATCGTGGCTGATCCAGTTCCCTCTCAGCCCCAATCTCCTGCCTTCTCCCCAAATCCCTTCATGCTCTGGCCAATCACGAATCTATCAACCTCTGCCTTAAATGCACCCAATGACTTGTCCTCCACAGCCCCCTGTGGCAACAAATTCCACAGATTCACCCACACTCTGCCTCAAAAAATTCCTCCCCATCTCTGTTCTAAATGGACATCCCTCTATTCTGAGGCCGTGTCCTCTGGTCTTAGACTCTTCTGCTCTGATCCGAGGTCAGTTCGCAGGCTGATCAGCATCTGCGAACAGTTCGAGCAGATGTCGGGGGCCAGGGTCAACCGCACGAAGAGCGAAGCCATGCTCTTCGGCAACTGGCCCAACCGATCCAGCGTCCCCTTCACCATCAGGGTTGATCACATGAAGGTGTTGGGGATCTGGTTCGGAGGGACCGAGGCGTGCAACAAGAACTGGCGGGAGCAGACTGCCAAGGTGAAACAGAAACTGGGGCTGTGGGGAGGGCGCTCCCTATCGATAGCGGGCAAGAACCTGGTCATCAGGTGTGAGGTGCTCTCAGGGCTGCTGTACTTGGTGCAGGTGTGGACAAAACCTACACGTCCCACAGGAAGGATGTACAGATGATGTCAGAATTGAACCACTACACTACCTTGGTGGCCACAGATAGATCAACTACTTCCCAGTGGCCAAACTCTGATTCCCATTCCCATTCTGATGTGTCTGTCCACGGCCTCCTCTTGTGTGACGATGAGGTCACTCTCAGGGTGGAGGAACAACACCTTGTATTCTGTCTGGGCAGCCTCCAACCTGATGGCATGAACATCGATTTCTCCTTCTGGTTAAAAACAATTCCCTCCCTCTCCCCGCTTCTTCTAGTCCCCACTCTGACCTTTGACCTCTTCCCTCCTCCCCTGGGCCCCCTCCTCCTTGCCTTTCTCCCATGGTCCACTCTCCTATCAGATTCCTTCCTCTCCAGCACCTGACTTCACCTATCACCTTCCGGCCAGCCTCCTTCCCCTCCCCCCACCTTTTTATTCAGGCACCTCCCCCCTTCCATTCCAGTCCTGAACCCCGACTGTTTATTCATTTCCATAGATGAAGCTGAGTTCCTCCAGCATTTTGTGAGTCTTGCTCTGGAATTCCAGCATCCGCAGACTCCTGTGTTTCAACTGTTGCATTGTTACATACAGCGGGGTGCAATGAAATTCCCAGCTTGTGTGAAGCCCACAGTAAACACGCACACACCCTCCTCTCACTGCTATCATCAGAGAGGAGGTACAGGAGCCTGAAGGCACACACTCAGCGATTCAGGAACAGCTTCTTCCCCTCTGCCATCAGGGAGGAGGTACAGGAGCCTGAAGGCACACACTCAGCGATTCAGGAACAGCTTCTTCCCCTCTGCCATCAGGGAGGAGGTACAGGAGCCTGAAGACACACACTCAGCGATTCAGGAACAGCTTCTTCCCCTCTGCCATCAGGGAGGAGGTACAGGAGCCTGAAGACACACACTCAGCGATTCAGGAACAGCTTCTTCCCCTCTGCCATCAGGGAGGAGGTACAGGAGCCTGAAGACACACACTCAGTGATTCAGGAACAGCTTCTTCCCCTCTGCCATCAGGGAGGAGGTACAGGAGCCTGAAGACACACACTCAGCGATTCAGGAACAGCTCCTTCTCCTCCGCCATCAGAATTCCGAATGGGTACTGAATCCACGTACAGAATCTCGTAACAGATAGAAATGTTTATGTCCTGCACTGTACAAAACAGCATGTTTCAGACGTGGAGAGAGTGAGCAATTTCAAGTTCCCCACTGTCAGTATCTCTGAGGATTTATCCTGGACCAAAAGTAACGAAGCAGTTACCTAGAAGGCATGAAGGCGGAGTTTGAGGGGATTCGGTCTGTCACCAAAGGCACTCACAACTTTCTACAGATGTACTGTAGAGAGCATTCTAACTGGCTGATCACCGTCTGGTATTGTGTCTGTGGTGGGGGGGGGGGGGCACTCTACTGCACAGGATAGAAATAAGCTGCAGAGAGTTGTAAACTTAGTCAGCTCCATCATGGGCACTAGCCTCCACAGTATCCAGGACATCTTCAAGGAATAATGCCTCAGAAAGGCGGCATCCATCACTAAGGACCCCATCACCCAGGTCATGCCTTGTTCTCATTGCTACCATCAGGGAGGAGGTACAGAAACCGGAAGACACACACTCAATGCTTCAGGAAGAGCTTCTTCCTCTCTTCCATCTGATCTCTGAATGGACACTGAACCCATGAACACTACCTCACTACTTCTTTTTTAATTTTGCACTAATTATTTAATTTAAATATATATATTATTGTAATTCATTTTTTTTCTATTATTATGTATTGCATTGTACTGCTACTGCAAAGACGCTAAATTTTGCGACATATCCCAGTGATATGAAAGCTGAATCAGTTATGTCAGTGATAGTAACCCCTCTTCTGTTTGCCCGGGGCATGGTGAGGTTGTCGTTTGCGGGTACGCCTGTAGGGGGCAGTGCTGTCACACATTTGACAGCCTGAAGTGTCCTTACTGGAATAACACACAAAATGCCGGAGGAACCAGCAGGTTCTGCTCTTCATGCTCTGGCTGCTTTTCAGCCCCATGCTCTTGGTTTATGGGCACCCAGTAAAGTAGGGGGAGGGTCACACGAGGATAGGCTTGCTCCTGGGCCTGGCCAAGCTGACCATCATGGGTCCGGGCTGGGGCAGGGTGTCTTAGAGACGGAGACCGCAATCATTATGGGTACAGTGGGGGATTTCCAACAACAGTGACTCATTCCCCCCACCCCATGGAATTGAGTCTATTATAAATGCTAATAATGGTATTTTAGTTTGAATTCAGTAATTATATTGTAACTCCTAGCCTTTATATGTCTTTTGCATTTAAGTAAATCTTTGCACGATTGTAAAAAAAATAGAACTCGGCAACTTCAAACTTTGACAACAACACACACAAAATGCTGGTGGAACACAGCAGGCCAGGCAGCATCTATAAGAAGAAGCACTGTCGATGTTTCGGGCCGAGACCCTTCGTCAGGACTAACCAAAAGGAAAGATAGTAAGAGATTTGAAAGTAGTGGGGGGAGAGGGAAATGCGAAATGATAGGAGAAAACCGGAGGGGGTGGGATGAAGCTAAGAGCTGGAAAGGTGATTGGCGAAAGTGATACAGAGCTGGAGAAGGGAAAGGATCATGGGACGGGAGGCCTCAGGAGAAAGAAAGGGGGGGGGGAGCACCAGAGGGAGATGGAGAACAGGCAAACAACTAAATATGTCAGAGATGGGGTAAGAAGGGGAGGAGGGGCATTAACAGAAGTTAGAGAAGTCTCCTCCCCCTCTTTCTTTCTGGGAATGAAAGGGTTAACACACGAGGTGTGTTTAGTGGCTCAGGGCCTGTACTTGCTGGAGTTTAGAAGAATGAGGGGAGATCTCCTTGAAGCCTATCAAATTCTGAAAAGCTTAGCTGTGGATGTGAAGAGGATGTTTCCTAAGTGGGGTAGTCTAGGACCAGAGTGCTCAGCCTCAGAATAGCAGGGGCTCCCAACCTGCAGACCACAGACCCCTCGCTTAATGGTATTGGTCCATGGCATAAAATAGTTTGGGAATCCCTGGAAAAAGGGTTGACCATTCAGAACGGAGATGAGGAGGAACTCCTGAAGTCCAGCAGCTGCTGGAAATCTGAAATCCAAACCTAGTAGGCTGGAAATACTCAACAGGTCAGATAGGACTATAGATAATAGACAATAGACAATAGACTATGGAGAGAAGAATGTAGAACTTACAGTAGTATAGGACAATGAAGGCCCTGTGGCCCACAATGTTGTACTGATCTTTAACCCTACCTCAAGATCAGTCTAACTCCTCCCTCACACATAGCCCTCCACTTCTCGTACACAGAGATGAGGAGGAATTTCTTAGTCAGATGGTGGTGAATCTGTGGAATTCATTGCCACAGGCAGCTGTGGAGGCCAAGTCACTGGGTGTATTTAAGGCGGGGGTTGATAGATTCCTGGTTAGTCAAGGCATTAAAAGCCAAGACATTATATATACTTAAGACAGAAGTCGATAGATTGTATTTTTTTGTAATTTATTTTTTTATTGAAGTTCATCAAACATTTCCATAAGATGTATTTCAGACATTGTACATATATATCATATAATCATATATATCACAAATCTCCACAAAGTATTTATCTGAGGTATACACTTATAGAAAAGAGTGGAAAGAAAAAACAAGCAAAAGGAAAGAACTATGTACAAGTAGGGAGTGATCTTTTTTTTTTACAACAGATTCATTGATTTGTGAGAATAAAATCAGGCCTATGAGGCATTATGTAGTTAAACCATTTTTCCCAGTATGAATCAAATTGTTCCAGCTTATGATTAACAGATGCTGTTATCTTCTCCATTTTGTAAATGTCCATTGTAATTTCCATCCATGTATTTAAAGTTGGGCTCTCCTGTGATAACCATTTCCTAGTAAGACTCTTTTTACCAGCCACCAACAGTAATGTTACATTAAACAGTAAACATTAAACATTTATCTCTTTTCAACCATTCTTGAGGTATATATCAAAAATATATGGTCTTACTCTCCAAGGGTATTTCACAT
The DNA here is from genome assembly GCF_048418815.1 of Hemitrygon akajei. Taxonomy (NCBI): domain Eukaryota; kingdom Metazoa; phylum Chordata; class Chondrichthyes; order Myliobatiformes; family Dasyatidae; genus Hemitrygon; species Hemitrygon akajei. The sequence continues at coordinate 129,146,172 of NC_133130.1, read as the reverse complement.
TTAAAGATGTCTTGTAGGGCATTGTGTATCTCCCTCCAATAATTTTTGATAACAGGGCAGTCCCAAAAAATATGATAATGATTTGCATTTTGATTTCCACAATTTCTCCAGCAAACAGGGAGGTTGCTATCATAATGGGATTTCTGAGAGGGTGTAATAAAATATCTTATCTAGTTTTTCCATCCAAACTCCCTCCATTTCTGTGAACTGGTACACTTCCATTGATATCTCCATATTATTGTCCATCCTTCCTCAGATATAATTATCCCTCCTTCCTTCCCCCATTTTGTTTTAATGTATGAAGTCGAATGTGTTTTAAGATTTGACAACCCCTTATACATGCTTGAAATGATTCTACTACCGTTATCTGAATTATATGCTTTTCTAAAGAGCTCTATCAAGCATGTATTTCCTTGGTTACATTTTTATGTGTCTTATTAACATATTGTCACATATGTAAATACCGATAAAAATCTTGTTTTTCTAATAAGTGTTTCTCTCTAAGCATTTAAAACTGAACAGTGTTCCTTCTTTCATTATGTTGCAAAGAACTGTTATTCCTTTAGCTGTCCAGTTCTTTAATCTAGCATCCCATTTATTTGGTGTAAAATCAGAGTCATATGCACACCATTTAAGAATTGCAATATCTCCCTCTAGATTATATTCTTTTATAGTAGTTTTCCATATTTTAAGAGTCAATTTCACCCATGGGTGAAATAATAGTATTTATGTACCTTTGCAGGTTGTTATCAGCCAGAATTGCTTGTATGAGGATGGGAAGTACCCGCTCCTCAATGTTTTTCCATTGAGCGTCATATGATGGGTTACACCAACATATCACAGCTCTCAACTGTGCTGCAAAATAATAATCTCTAAGAGAAGACAAGCCCCATCTCCCCTTTTCCTTTGCTAATTGCAAAGTTTTGAGATGAACTCTAGGCCTTTTACCCTGCCAAATATACCTTGATAGCATCTTGTTCCATTCATCAAATTGATTTTGATTGATCTCTATTGGTAGGGTCTGAAAGAGATATACCAGTCTGGGCAGTATATTCATTTTAATAGACTCAATCCTTGAACTGAGACTGAGAAAAGGAATCAGGCTCCATCTTGCCACATCTTCCTTAATTTTTTTATATAAAGGCTGATAATTACATTCTGATAATTTTGCCAAATCTTTTGGCATAATGATGCCCAAATATTTGAAAGACTCTGTGTGCCATGCCCAGGGGTACCGACTTTCCATTTCTCTTGGTGGGCTATAGTAATATGAAAGTAATTGGGTTTTATCTATGTTGATCTTGTATCCTGATAATTGGCCATATTGTTCAAAGGATTGCATCAATTTAGGTAAAGAGTATGTTGGTTGCCCTAGATAGATCAAAATGTCATCCGCATAACAAGCCAATTTATGCTCTGTCCCTTTAATAGTAATTCCCCTGATATCTTCATTTCGTCTGATGTATTGAGCTAATGGTTCCAGATATAACGCAAAGAGTAGTGGTGACCATGCACAACCCTGTCTCGTGCCCCTTTCTAGGGTAAGACTATTTGATAAATATCCATTGATTTTAATCCTAGCAGTAGGATTGTCATATAGTGTCTGTATAGTTTTAATAATTGTGTCTTGGAAACCAAATCTATGTAAAACTCTGTAAAGAAAATTCCAATTAACTGAATCAAATGCTTTTTCAGCATCTATGCTTATCACTATTGCTTCGATTTTATTTTTTTGTATACGATCCATAATGTGAAGTGTCCTTCGTATATTGTCTTGAGTCTGGCGTTGTCGTATAAAACCTAGGGCATGCTCTCTTCTCACTGTGGCCATCAGGTGGAAGGTACAATGGTTTGTCATCTCTTATTATTTCATTGGCTACGTGTTAAGCACGTGATACCTGTGTGTCTTCCAATCGGCCCTTCCTTACCTAAGGAATTTACTTCGGTATATGTGACAATGATAAATTACGCTGGGGAAGGGATTGAAAATCTTGGAAACGTGCATACAGGTGATAAGTAGAGGGCGATGAATCTGTGGAATTCTTTGCCACAGGCAGGCTGTGGAGGCCAAGACACTGAGTGTACTTAGAGCAGAGGTTGCTAGGTTCTTGATTAGTCAGGGCATCAAAGGTTACGGGGAGAAAGCAGGAGAATGGGGTTGAGAGGGACAATAACTCAGCCAGGATGGAATGGCAGAGCAGACTCGATGGGCCGAATGGCCTGATTCTGCTCCTGCGTCTTATGGGAGAAGAGAGAATGTCAGGTTTTTGATTATGCTGGGGCTTACCCAGGGCTGCGGGAAGTGAGGACAAGTACAAAGGGACAGAAGGGCTTATTCCATTCTGTATCTCCAAATATTTAAAGGGGAGATTCATGGTTTCTTGACTAGCCAGGTCAAATATTGCAGTAAGAAGGCAGCAGAATGGGCTTGAGAGGGATAATTAATCAGCCATGATGGAATGGTGGAACAGACTCGATGGGCCGAATAGCAAATTTATGCTCCTCTGTCTTATGGTCTTATAGTAGGGAGGGAAGTGAGGAGGAATTCCCTGTCTTCCTTTTATGCCTTGGGAACTCTACCTTTATCTGAGGGAGTAGAGAGGTGGTACTGGGATTGGTTTAATATTGTCACGTACCGAGATACAGTGAGAAGCTTGTCTTGTACACTGTTCATACAGATCAGTGTATTGAGGTAGAACAGGGTAAAACAACAACAGAATGCAGAATAAAGCTGTTGAATACACTCTGATCAACAAACTTGAGTAGCGGGATGGTTGCGACTCCACCAAAGGAGGTGTAAGGTGCTCCTTCCCTCCGCTAGTCTGCAAGTCACCCTGGGGCAAGATGTAGCCCCTGCTTAGCCCCCCGATCAGGATCACGTGAAGCCATGGGAGCAGGTGGTGGACGGTCGTTTGAGCAGCCGGTGCAGAACACAAGTCCTGGTTATGTGACCACTGACAACAGGCAGACAATCTCTGAAGAGGATTGATAATGACTGGGGTCACCCGTCTTGTAAAGACACTGCCCAGAAGAAGACAATGGCAAACCACTTCTGTAGAAAGATTTGTCAAGAACAATCATGGACATGATTACCCACGTCATCCGACACGGCACAAATGAATGAATGTTATATTTCAACTATCGGTATTAATCATTTTTGAAAAGGTTTTCTAAAATGCTTTATTTATTTGAGACTACCTCTACTGTACTTTTAATGGTAAAATAATTGACACATAAATGAGCTACAGAATGCGTCCCTTTTCTTTGAAGTTGTCCATAATTATTGTTACTGATCTCTGCTCAAAATTACCACGGCATGCGAGAGAAGTTTTTAGAAGGATTTTACCAGTTTGATTCAGATTGTTTAAATGTCATTTCCAGTACACAAGTGTAAAAGAGAACAAAATGACTGTTACTCTCGATCTGATGCAGCACAAAACACACAATTAGAATCAGAATCAGTAACCGTGCTGTGTATTAAATAGTTATATTAAAACAAGCAGTGCAAAAATGGAAACAAATGAAAGTGGTGGGGGCATAGAATATACAAAGTTCAAAGTCAAAGTAAGTTTGTACACATCACCATATATAACCCTGAGATCTGTTATCCCGAGTGCCTTCGCAGTGGAACGAAGAAATACAATCGAATTAATGAAAAACTACACACAAAGTCTGACAAGCAACCAATTTGCAAATAAGACTGTGCAAATCCAAAAGTAAACAATAACAAAAATCAAAAAGAAATGTAAAGAAAGACTTGCTCGAGAAGTTGGCACGTGGTTTCTTACTCTGTACAGAATCTGAGTCAGGCTTAATATCACCGGTATATGTCGTAAAATTTGCTGTTCTGCAGCAGCAGTGCAATGCAATACATGATAATAAAAGCTATAAATAACAGTACATATATAAAAATATATTACAACATTAAATAAGTAGTGCAAAAATAGAGAAAAAATGTATTAGTGTTCACAGGTTCAATGTCCATTCAGAAATCGGATGGCAGAGGGGAAGAAGCTGTTCCTGAATCGTTGAGTGTGTGTCTTCAGGCTCCTGTACCTCTTCCCTGATGGCAGAGGGGAAGAAGCTGTTCCTGAATCGCTGAGTGTGTGTCTTCAGGCTCCTGTACCTCCTCCCTGATGGCAGAGGGGAAGAAGCTGTTCCTGAATCACTGAGTGTGTGTCTTCAGGCTCCTGTACCTCCTCCCTGATAGCAGAGGGGAAGAAGCTGTTCCTGAATCGTTGAGTGTGTGTCTTCAGGCTCCTGTACCTCCTCCCTGATGGCAGAGGGGAAGAAGCTGTTCCTGAATCGTTGAGTGTGTGTCTTCAGGCTCCTGTACCCCCTCCCTGATGGCAGAGGGGAAGAAGCTGTTCCTGAATCGTTGAGTGTGTGTCTTCAGGCTCCTGTACCTCCTCCCTGATGGCAGAGGGGAAGAAGCTGTTCCTGAATCGCTGAGTGTGTGTCTTCAGGCTCCTGTACCTCCTCCCTGATGGCAGAGGGGAAGAAGCTGTTCCTGAATCGTTGACTGTGTGTCTTCAGGCTCCTGTACCTCCTCCCTGATGGCAGAGGGGAAGAAGCTGTTCCTGAATCACTGAGTGTGTGTCTTCAGGCTCCTGTACCTCCTCCCTGATAGCAGAGGGGAAGAAGCTGTTCCTGAATCGCTGAGTGTGTGTCTTCAGGCTCCTGTACCTCCTCCCTGATGGCAGAGGGGAAGAAGCTGTTCCTGAATCATTGAGTGTGTGTCTTCAGGCTCCTGTACCCCCTCCCTGATGGCAGAGGGGAAGAAGCTGTTCCTGAATCGCTGAGTGTGTGTCTTCAGGCTCCTGTACCTCCTCCCTGATGGCAGAGGGGAAGAAGCTGTTCCTGAATCATTGAGTGTGTGTCTTCAGGCTCCTGTACCTCCTCCCTGATGGCAGAGGGGAAGAAGCTGTTCCTGAATCGCTGAGTGTGTGCCTTCAGGCTCCTGTACCTCCTCCCTGATGGCAGAGGGGAAGAAGCTGTTCCTGAATCGCTGAGTGTGTGTCTTCAGGCTCCTGTACCTCCTCCCTGATGGCAGAGGGGAAGAAGCTGTTCCTGAATCACTGAGTGTGTGTCTTCAGGCTCCTGTACCTCCTCCCTGATGGCAGAGGGGAAGAAGCTATTCCTGAATCACTGAGTGTGTGTCTTCAGGCTCCTGTACCTCCTCCCTGATGGCAGAGGGGAAGAAGCTGTTCCTGAATCACTGAGTGTGTGTCTTCAGGCTCCTGTACCTCCTCCCTGATGGCAGAGGGGAAGAAGCTGTTCCTGAATCACTGAGTGTGTGTCTTCAGGCTCCTGTACCTCCTCCCTGATGGCAGAGGGGAAGAAGCTGTTCCTGAATCATTGAGTGTGTGTCTTCAGGCTCCAGTACCCCCTCCCTGATGGCGGAGGGGAAGATGCTGTTCCTGAATCACTGAGTGTGTGTCTTCAGGCTCCTGTACCTCCTCCCTGATGGCAGAGGGGAAGAAGCTGTTCCTGAATCACTGAGTGTGTGTCTTCAGGCTCCTGTACCTCCTCCCTGATGGCAGAGGGGAAGAAGCTGTTCCTGAATCACTGAGTGTGTGTCTTCAGGCTCCTGTACCTCCTCCCTGATGGCAGAGGGGAAGAAGCTTTTCCTGAATCGCTGAGTGTGTGCCTTCATGCTCCTGTACCTCCTCCCTGATGGCAGAGGGGAAGAAGCTGTTCCTGAATCACTGAGTGTGTGTCTTCAGGCTCCTGTACCTCCTCCCTGATGGCAGAGGGGAAGAAGCTGTTCCTGAATCATTGAGTGTGTGTCTTCAGGCTCCTGTACCTCCTCCCTGATGGCAGAGGGGAAGAAGCTGTTCCTGAATCATTGAGTGTGTGTCTTCAGGCTCCTGTACCCCCCCCCCCCCCGAAGAACCATGTTGGCACACCGTCTCTCACTCTGTACAGAGGATACAATGGCCAGTCACCAGCAGGGAGCTCTGTTCCACTGAGCTCAAGACGGTGAGAGGGAGTCCGCTTCCTGCTGTCGCTGAAACCAGAGCTCATTCTTAGAATCGCTATCAGGCAGGGACCTTCTGACTGCTGTCACTAACATTACTCGTCTAACCCCTTGTACAAGTATTTACCCAGAGGTACAATGCTGAATAACCAGCCGGTGGTCCAGTGGCGTCTGCACCAGACTGCAAGGCGAGTGTCCGCAGGTTCGAATCCGGCCGGCTCCTTGCACGCTTCCCATCTGTGCTGGCTTGAGCATCGAGCCAGCAGCCCAGCCCGGTAAAAAACAGACAAATGCTACAGAAACGGCAAGGTTGCCGCCTGATGCTCCACGAGGCCTGAAGAGCAACAACAATAGCAAAGTGGAACAGGCTCTTCTGACCCAGTGAGCCGCACTGCCCGGCATCCCGTCTGTTCAGCACGAGGCTAATCCAGGACGATTTACAATGAACTGACCAGTACGTCTTTGGAGTGTGGGAGCAAACTGGGGCACCCGGAGGAAACCCACGCGGTCAAGGGGTGTAATTGGGTGGCACGGGCTCGTAGGCCCAACATTAACGTACATTTATTATCAAAGTATGTATGCAGTATTCAACCCTGAGATTCGTCTTCCCACAGACAGCCACGAAACAAAGAAACACCATGGAACCCGTTCAAAGAAAGACATCAGACATCAAACCCCCCTCTTCCACTGCGCGCAAAAGAAATCGCACACAAAAATGAGCAAAAACACCAAAAGTAAAACACAAAAGGCATATTTCAGTACCGTTCAGGACAGAACGGCCTGTTACTGAGCTGTATCTCTAAATTTTAAAAAATCATTAAAAGTCTGTGCAGAATGTTGGTCTTGTGGGCCAGATTCAGTTACTGGGGAATCGCGGCCTCTGGTGTTACCTTGGAACAGATGCCATATTACCAGAGGGGGAAAAAACATCAAGTCAAAAATCATTCCTTCACTCCCACTAGGACACATCTGAATTACTGCACTTGACTTCCAAACATATGGAAGCCGTTTTCACAGTACGTAATATATTTTCTGTCAAAGACGTAGGCAGGCCCAGAGCAGAGGCCCTGAGCCAGGGAGCTTAGCTCCAAGTGAGGGCAGTTTGTTTTGCTGCATGATCATTATCTGTACGGTAATAATTCCTCATTAATATCTGGCTGGCTGCTGGAAACGTTCCTTCACAAGTCTGTGCTTTGATATCATAGTTTAAAGTGGTTTATTATGACCCAGCACTAAGATAAATCTGTACCATATGACGGATTCTAATCAATAGCTCTGGTGTATAATTGATCTTCTATCTTAGAATACACTTACTCAATTAGCGTCGGATCGCCCTCTCTTAATTCTCTCCACCTCCTTCCTCCTTTGAGACACAGCCATTCAGCACATCTCGTCTACTCCACCATCCCATCATGGCTGATTTATTATCCCTCTCAACCCCCTTCTCCTGCCTTCTCCCCGTATCCTTCCATGCCCTGATTAATCAAGAATGTATCAACCTCTGCCTTAAATATACCCCATGCCTTGGCTCCCACAGCCGCCTGTGGCAACGAACTCCACAGATTTTGTTGGAAACCCGTGTGGGTCGAAATCAAAAACGAATCACTCAAGAACGAGAAGCGTAAGGAAACAGTATTCACATAACGAGTGTCACAGAAAAACACCCAGTGACAGCTTAATGATAAAAGCAGTTGTTAAACAACTCTAATAAACACACATAAACGATGTCTAGGTGCGTCAAGACCTGGCTCCACCCAGCGCCCCTCGCTGGTCTGGAGGGTTCATGACACCTTGGGACAGGAAAGACCTTTGTCTGGAACAAGGGTTCCAACTGTTTTTATGCCAAAGACCCTACCATTAACCGAGGGATCCGAGGACTCAGGCTAGAAGAGGTATGTATTTGTGTGGTGAAACCAGAGGCCATGGGCCCAGGACAGAGGACTCTGGTGAGCTGTTTGCAGCCTCTGTCCCAGTATAGAGGCGATGGGCTTCAGAAGAAGAAAACAAGACTGCCAGCACAGATACAGTGGGCCGAAGGGCCAGGTTCTCTGCTGACTGAGCCAATGACCCTGTATTCGGGGAAGGAAATCCTCCACGGGAAGAGCTTGGAACCAGAGGATAAATTTACATCTTTTGCCAAACCCTTCACAAGGCTCATCACCTACCATACCGAAGGAAGTACCGTGGGGTGCCGTTGGTAGCGTGGTGTTTAGTGTGGCGCTATTACCCCTCGGGACGTCAGAGTTCAGAGTCCAGTCCTGGCAGCGTGTAGGTTCCCCACGTGACAGCATGGGTTTGTCCAGGGGCTCCGGTCTCCTCCAAAGGCATATCGGTTAGTAGGTTAATAGGTCATTGTAAATTGTCCTGTGATTTGGCTAATTTTAAACCGGTGGGTTGCTGGGCGGTGTGGCTCGTTCCTGTTCCGCACTGTATCTCTAAATAAATAAGACAGCGTCTTACCCAGGTGACCACGGGTGAGGTACTGGGAGACTGGACCGGGTGCCTTGGTTTGAGAAGGGCAGGCAGACTACAGACTGGTGTGCTTTACCTAAATCAGTGGTGGGAAGTTGATTGGAAGGGATTCTGAGATATAAGGTCATAAGATAAAGGAGCTGAATTAGGCCATTTAGCCTCATCATTTAGATTCAGATTTATTTATCAGATGTACATCAAGCCATACGGTGAAATGTGTTGTGCGTGTCGACAACCAACACGCTCAAGGATGTGCTGGGGGCAGCTGGCAAGAGCCACCGCATGTTCCAGCGCCGACGTCACATGTCCCACAATGCTCGGCAGAACAACACAATCAACAACAACACAACAAGAGGCCTACAGCAACATTACAAGCCCCTTTCCTCTCTCTCTCTCTCTCACACACACACACACACACACACACACACACACACACACACACACACACACACACACACACACACACACACACACACACACACACACACACACACACACACACACACACACACACACACACACACACACCAGGCCTTGTGTGTCTAGGCCCTCAGCCTCCAGTGGATTTGCAGACTCACAGACGCTGGGCCTCTGAATTCCTAGTTCACTTAATATCGTCACATGTACATGATGTGGTGCTTGTGTGCTTTCCAGACAGATCCTTCCATTAGACAGACAACATAGGAGCAGAATGAGGCCACTCAGCCTGTCGTATCTTCTCCATCATTCCATCATGGCTGATTCATTATCCCTCTCAACCCCATTCTCCTGCTTCTCACTGTAACCGTAGAGACCCGCAGCACAGAAACAGACTCTCCTGCCCATCTGGTCCATGCCAAACTGGTATTCTGCCTAGTCCCATCGACCCTCACCTGGACCATAACCCTCCATATCCCTCCCAACCATGTACCTCGCCAAACTTAAATGTTGCAATCAGACCTGCATTCACCACTTCCACTGGCAGCTCGTTCGTCACTCTCACCACACTTTGAGGGAAGAAGTTTCCCCTCATGCTCCCCTTAACCACTTCACCTTTCACCCTTAACCCATGACCCCATGGCCCCTAGTTATAGACCCTCCCAGCCTCAGTGGGAAAACCCTGTATATGCCCCTCATACTTTTGCATCCCTCTATCAAATCTCCCTCATTCTCCTCCACTCAAGGGAATAAAATCCCGACCTAGTCAACCTTTCCCTAATACTCAGGTCCTCGAGTCCCAACGAAATCCTTGTAAATTATTTCGGCACTTTTTCGAGCTTATTGACATCTTTCCTGTAGGTAGGTGACCAGAACTGCACACAATACTCCAAGTGAGGCCCCAGCAACGCCTTACACAGCTTCAACAGAACATCCCATCTCCTGTACTCAATACTTCAATTTATGAAGGCCCATGTCCCAAAACCTTTCGTTATGACCCTGTCTCCCTGTGACGCCACTTTCAAGGAATTATGGATCTGCATTCCGCGATCCCTCTGTTCGACAGCATTCTCAGCACGCGACGTTGACGTGGTGTAGCGGTTATTTATTTATCAAATGAGATACAGTGTGGAATAGGCTCTCTGGTCCTTCAGTCCAGCAATCCCCCGATTTAATCCGTGCCTGGTCACAGGACAATTTACAATTATTCTACCAACCGGGACATCTTTGGACTGTGGAAGGAAGCTAGAGCGCCCCGAGGAAACCCACACGGTCACGGGGAGAACGTACAAACTCCTTACAGGCAGCGGTGTGTTAGTGTGATGCTGTTCCGGCTCAGGGTGTTCTGGAGTTCTGAGTTCATTTCCAGCTCCGTTCTGTGAGGAGTCTCTGTACGTTCTCCCTGTGGAATGATTGGGTTTTCTCTGGGTTCTGCAGTTTCCTCCCTCAGTTCAAAGACATGCCGGATAGGTTAACTGGTCGTTGTAAATTGCCCTGTGATTAGTTTAGGGGTTTTCAGGGGTTTTTCTGAGGCAGGGTGGCTCGAAAGGCTGGAAGGACCGACTCCACACTGTATCACTCAACGAATAAATAATTCCTACCCTGGTTTGTCCTCCTGAAGTGCAACACCTCACAGGCGTCTGCATCAAATTCCGTCTGCCATCTTCAGCCCGATTTCCCAGCTGGTCCAGATCCCGCTGCTAGCTTCGATGGTCTTCGCTCGACAAATGTTTAGAGCTCTTTGAAGAAGTAATGAAAAAGGTAGATGAGGGTAGGGTAGAGGATGTTCGGTTTGAGCAATGCCTTTGACAGGGTCCCGTGCAATCGACAGGTCGGGAAGACTGGGCCACGTGGAATCCAGGATAAGCCGGTCAGGTGGGTTCAAAATTGGCTCGGCGGTGGGAAGCAGAGGCTGCAGATTGAAGATTGCTTTTTGGAATGGAGGCTGACACTTCAAGATGTGCCACAGGGGTCTGTGTTTGGATGCTGTTGTGACCCTGTTTATTTGTCATTATTTACAGGATGGTGCTAAAGTCTTAGACACATATTGCACATATAGTGAGGGTGCATAAGACTTTTGCACAGAACTGTACTTGTCAGCGTGGAGTGAAGAGTGAGTCTGTAAATCTGGCAGGAACTAACAATGTTGGGAATGGTGAGGGTGGAGTGCCATAGGAGGGGTGTGGGACAGGTGGCAGGGGAGTGCCAGGGGCAGGGGTGGCGCGGGTGTCCCAGCCCTGAGACACCAGGAAAGGTCATTTGATTCCAAACAATCATTCAGCTCCATCGTGGGCACTAGACTCCCCAGCATCCAGGACATCTTCAAGGAACAATGCCTCAAAAATGGAACATCTATTATTAAAGGACCCCTGTTACCCAGAAGCCTGAAGACAGACACTCAAGGTTTCAGGAACAGCTTCTTCCCTTCCTATCCAAAAGTCTCTTAAAAGACCCTATCGTATCCACCTCCACCACCGCCACAGGCAGCCCATTCCACGCACTCACCACTCACTGCGTAAAAAACTTACCCCTGACATCCCCTCTGTACCTACTCCCCAGCACCTTAAACCTGTGTCCTCTTCCGTCATTCAATTTCTGAACGGGCATTGAACCCATAAACATTATTTCACTACTTTTTTTGCTTTTTAATTTATCTATATTATATAAATGTACTGTAATTTACAAATCTTATTATTATGTATTACATTGTACTGCCACCACAAAGACAACAAATCTCACGACATAATGCCGGTGATATTAAACCTGATTCTGCTCCTGTGATGTGATTGCAGACCGGACTTTTAGAGAAAGGAAAACAAATCTCAGGATAATAATTATTAAGAATCAGTGTTTATTTCCTTGGCATTTCCTTCCTGGAGATATTAAGAGACTACTTAGCCAAGGGTCTGCCACTTAGGTGGTGATTAATGATATAAAATCATCTTTTTGCAATGGTAAACAGTATCTTGTCAGTGAAATGGTGAAGTATTCTGCAGCCTGCCCCATCTAAGAGACAGTGTCAAAGAATTCTGTCTTCATCTGTTTAAAGGTGAAATCAATTAATTTGCTTTTATGTAGCTCAAAGTTCAAAGTAAATTTAACATCAAAGTACATATTCGTCACCGTATGCAACCCGGAGATTCACTTTCCTACAGGCGTGCTCAATAAATCCATAATAGAGACAATCAGGGACCGCACCAACTTAGGCATTCAACCAGTGTGCGAAAAACAACAAACTGTTCAAATTCAAAAAGAAGGAATTAATAATAGTAAAAAATATGCAATAAGTATCGAGAACATGAGATAAAGAGTCCTCGAAAATGATTCTATAGGTTGTGGGAACAGTTCAGTGATGGGGTGAGGGAAGTTGAGTGAAGTTATCCCCTTTGGTTCAAGAGCCTGATAGTGAGGGATAATAACTGTTCTTGAACCTGGTGGTGTGAGTCCTGAGGCTCCTGCACCTCCTTCCTGATAGTGAGGGGTAATAACTGTTCCTGAACCTGGTGGTGTGAGTCCTGAGGCTCCTGCACCTCCTTCCTGATAGTGAGGGGTAATAACTGTTCCTGAACCTGGTGGTGTGAGTCCTGAGGCTCCTGCACCTCCTTCCTGATGGCTGAGGGGTAATAACTGTTCCTGAACCTGATGGTGAGAGTCCTGAGGCTCCTGCACCTCCTTCCTGATAGTGAGGGGTAATAACTGTTCCTGAACCTGGTGGTGTGAGTCCTGAGGCTCCTGTACCTCCTTCCTGATGGCTGAGGGGTAATAACTGTTCCTGAACCGGGTGGTGTGAGACTTGAGGCTCCTGCACCTCCTTCCTGATGGCTGAGGGGTAATAACTGTTCCTGAACCTGGTGGTGTGAGTCCTGAGGCTCCTGTACCTCCTTCCTGATAGTGAGGGGTAATAACTGTTCCTGAACCTGGTGGTGTGAGTCCTGAGGCTCCTGCACCTCCTTCCTGATGGCTGAGGGGTAATAACTGTTCCTGAACCTGGTGGTGTGAGTCCTGAGGCTCCTGCACCTCCTTCCTGATAGTGAGGGGTAATAACTGTTCCTGAACCTGGTGGTGTGAGTCTTGAGGCTCCTGCACCTCCTTCCTGATGGCTGAGGGGTAATAACTGTTCCTGAACCTGGTGGTGTGAGTCCTGAGGCTCCTGCACCTCCTTCCTGATAGTGAGGGGTAATAACTGTTCCTGAACCTGGTGGTGTGAGTCTTAAGGCTCCTGCACCTCCTTCCTGATGTCTGAGGGGTAATAACTGTTCCGGAACCTGGTGGTGTGAGTCTTGAGGCTCCTGCACCTCCTTCCTGATGTCTGAGGGGTAATAACTGTTCCGGAACCTGGTGGTGTGAGTCTTGAGGCTCCTGCACCTCCTTCCTGATGGCTGAGGGGTAATAACTGTTCCTGAACCTGGTGGTGTGAGTCCTGAGGCTCCTGTACCTCCTTCCTGATAGTGAGGGGTAATAACTGTTCCTGAACCTGGTGGTGTGAGTCCTGAGGCTCCTGCACCTCCTTCCTGATGGCTGAGGGGTAATAACTGTTCCTGAACCTGGTAGTGTGGGTCCTGAGGCTCCTGTACCTCCTTCCTGATGGTGAGGGGTAATAACTGTTCCTGAACCTGGTGGTGTGAGTCCTGAGGCTCCTGTACCTCCTTCCTGATAGTGAGGGGTAATAACTGTTCCTGAACCTGGTGGTGTGAGTCCTGAGGCTCCTGCACCTCCTTCCTGATGGCTGAGGGGTAATAAATGTTCCTGAACCTGGTAGTGTGGGTCCTGAGGCTCCTGTACCTCCTTCCTGATGGTGAGGGGTAATAACTGTTCCTGAACCTGGTGGTGTGAGTCCTGAGGCTCCTGTACCTCCTTCCTGATAGTGAGGGGTAATAACTGTTCCTGAACCTGGTGGTGTGAGTCCTGAGGCTCCTGCACCTCCTTCCTGATGGCTGAGGGGTAATAACTGTTCCTGAACCTGGTAGTGTGAGTCCTGAGGCTCCTGTACCTCCTTCCTGATGGCTGAGGGGTAATAACTGTTCCTGAACCGGGTGGTGTGAGTCTTGAGGCTCCTGCACCTCCTTCCTGATGGCTGAGGGGTAATAACTGTTCCTGAACCTGGTGGTGTGAGTCCTGAGGCTCCTGTACCTCCTTCCTGATAGTGAGGGGTAATAACTGTTCCTGAACCTGGTGGTGTGAGTCCTGAGGCTCCTGCACCTCCTTCCTGATGGCTGAGGGGTAATAACTGTTCCTGAACCTGGTGGTGTGAGTCCTGAGGCTCCTGCACCTCCTTCCTGATGGCTGAGGGGTAATAACTGTTCCTGAACCTGGTAGTGTGAGTCCTGAGGCTCCTGTACCTCCTTCCTGATGGCTGAGGGGTAATAACTGTTCCTGAACCGGGTGGTGTGAGTCTTGAGGCTCCTGCACCTCCTTCCTGATGGCTGAGGGGTAATAACTGTTCCTGAACCTGGTGGTGTGAGTCCTGAGGCTCCTGTACCTCCTTCCTGATAGTGAGGGGTAATAACTGTTCCTGAACCTGGTGGTGTGAGTCCTGAGGCTCCTGCACCTCCTTCCTGATGGCTGAGGGGTAATAACTGTTCCTGAACCTGGTGGTGTGAGTCCTGAGGCTCCTGCACCTCCTTCCTGATAGTGAGGGGTAATAACTGTTCCTGAACCTGGTGGTGTGAGTCTTGAGGCTCCTGCACCTCCTTCCTGATGGCTGAGGGGTAATAACTGTTCCTGAACCGGGTGGTGTGAGTCTTGAGGCTCCTGCACCTCCTTCCTGATGGCTGAGGGGTAATAACTGTTCCTGAACCTGGTGGTGTGAGTCCTGAGGCTCCTGTACCTCCTTCCTGATAGTGAGGGGTAATAACTGTTCCTGAACCTGGTGGTGTGAGTCCTGAGGCTCCTGCACCTCCTTCCTGATGGTGAGGGGTAATAACTGTGTCAGAACCTGGTGGTGTGAGTCCTGAGGCTCCCGTACCTCCTTCCTGATAGTGAGGGGTAATAACTGTTCCTGAACCGGGTGGTGTGAGTCTTGAGGCTCCTGTACCTCCTTCCTGATGGCAGCAGTGAGAAGAGAGCATGTCCTGGGTGGTGGAGTCTCTGATGATGGGTGCTGCTTTCCTGCCACAGCGATCCATGTGGATGTGCTCAGTGGTAGGGTGGGCTTTACCAGTGATGGGCCGGGCTGTATCCAGTACATTGTGTAGTATCTTCCATTGGTGTTTCCAGTCATTTCACTCTCCACCACACAGTAGTTTGTCGAAGTTTTAGATGACATGCCAAATGTTTGCAAACTTCTATCCCGAGGAGTAATTTCTTCACCTGGCAAAGTATTTTCTTCAGCTTTCTGGCGATTGACTTTGTCCAATGAGAGGGTTTCTCCTGGGTGGTGGAGAAGAGAACACCTCCTGGGTGGTGGAGAAGAGAGCACCTCCTGGGTGGTGGAGAAGAGAACACCTCCTGGGTGGTGGAGAAGAGAACACCTTCTGGGTGGTGGAGAAGAGAACACCTCCTGGGTGGTGGAGAAGAGAGCACCTCCTGGGTGGTGGAGAAGAGAGCACCTGCTGGGTGGTGGAGAAGAGAGCACCTCCTGGGTGGTGGAGAAGAGAGCACCTGCTGGGTGGTGGAGAAGAGAGCACCTCCTGGGTGGTGGAGAAGAGAGCACCTGCTGGGTGGTGGAGAAGAGAACACCTCCTGGGTGGTGGAGGTCTCTGATGGTGGGTGCTGCTTTCCTGTGACAGTCACTGTGTAGGTGTGCTCAATGGTGGGGGAGGGGCTTTTCCCGTGATGTACTGGGCTGTATCCGCTACCTGTTGTAGAAATTCCCATTCAACGGCTTGGTGTTCCCATACCAGACCATGACGCAGTCAGTTATTCCCCTGTGTTCCATGGAATGAAGAGCTACCCTGGCCCACCTCTCCCAATAACTCAAGTCATCTAGTCCTGGCCACATCCCTTCCTGCACTCTTTCCAGATTAACCCCATCTTTCCTATATCGGGGTGACCAAAACAATACACTGTACTCCAAATGCGGCCTCACCAATGACTTAGACATCTGCAACATGTGCCCAATTCCAGTACTCAGTGCCCCAGTGATGCAGGCCAGCATAATGAATGCCATTCTCACCTCCCTGTCTAGCTATGATGCCACTTTCAATGAACCGCGCACAGTTAAATCCCTCTGTTCCATTACACTCTCCTGTACCCTGCTACTCGTCATAAGCAGCAAGCCCTGGTTTGACTTTGCAAAATGCATCACCTCATATGTATCTGTCATAAAATTCACTTGCCACTCACTCCTCAGCCCTCGTCCCCAGCTGACAAAGATCTCCCTGTAATCTTTCATACCGTTCTTCGCTACCTGATTTTCGTGATCCTCATACTTACTGATCGAGTGCATCCAAATCACTGACAGTGCTGTGCAAAAGTCTGAGGCACATATACACAGCTAGAGCGTCTAAGACATTTACACAGTGTTGTCGTGATTTTATGTATTGCACTGTACTGCTGTCACAAAAAAAATTCATGACATATGTGAGTGATGATAGTCCTGATTCTGATCTGGGTCTCTATTGTGGACTGAGAGTGGGAAGGGGGCAGAGAGAGGGGAATCATGGTTGGGAAAAGGGGAAGGGAGCGGGGAGGGAGTGGGAAGCACCAGAGAGACATTCTGTAATGATCAATAAACCAGTTGTTTGGAATCAAATGACCTTGCCTGGTGTCTCAGGGCTGGGTGTGTCTGTACCTGCGTCACCCCCTCCCCTGGCACTCCTTCTCTGCCACCTGTCCCACACCCCTCCCGTGATGCTCCACCGTCACCATTTGCTCCTGGCAGATGTACAAACTTTCTCTCTGCTCCACGTTGACAAATACAGTTCTGTGCAAAAGTCTTAGGCACCCTGGCTGTATAAATGTGCCTGAGACTTTTTCCACAGTACAGTACACTTAACACAAAAAGGCAACATGGTACCTGAAAGCTGGGAGCAACTGGTTGAGGCTGGTATGTTTGTTGAGACCAGAGGACACAGCCTCAGAATAGAGGGACATCCATTTAGAACAGAGATAAGGAGGTGGTGAATCTGTAGAACTCATTGCCACAGGTGGCTGTGGAGGCCAAGTTGTTGGGTATATTTACAGCAGAGGTTGATCAATTTTTGATTAGTCAGGGCAGGAGACTGGGGCTGAAAGGGAAAATGGATCAGTCATGATGAAATGGCGGAGTAGACTCGATGGGCCAAATGGCCCAATTCTGCTCCTATGTCTTATGGTGAATAAGGACCATGGATGAGAGCTGGGTTTAAATAGGCTGCAGGTGACTCCTATTAGCTGGGTGGAGACTGGGAGGAGCCTGCCTCTATAGGCCTGAGGCCTGACACTCTTTGTATTTGTATTTTATTTATCGTGATTGTTTGACAACTTTGCACCATGCTACTGCCACATAAACCTGATTCTGACTCTGATTTGTGCAGGAAATAATCAGTCTGTAACCCCAGCCATTATCAGTACTCTTCTGTCTGCCTGGTGTCAGTGGTCACATAACCAGGACTTGTGATCTGCACCGGCTGCTCAAACGATCATCCACCACCTGCTCCCCTGACCAGGGGCTAAGCAGGGGCTACACCTTGTCCAAGGGTGACCGGCAGGCTAGCGGAGGGAGGGAGCGTCTTACACCTCCTTTGGTAGAGATGTTTCTCCACCCTACCACCCAAAGATGCATATATTAGGGATATTTAAGACCATAAGATATAGGAACAAAATAGACCACTTGGCCCATCAAGTCTACTCTGCCATTTCATAATCGTTGTTCCATGTCTCTCAGCCCCAATAACCCTTTATACCCTGACCAATCAAGACCCCATCAATCTCTGCCTTAAATATACCAATGACTTGGCCTCCACAGCTGCCTGTCACCCTCTGGCTAAAGAAATTCCTCCTCATCTCCATCCCAAAAGGGTATTTCTCTGTTCTGAGGCTGTGTTTTCTGGCGCTAGATTCTCCCGCTATCGGAAACATCCTCTCCAGATCCACTCTGTTGAGGACTTCCAACATTCCATAGGTTTCAAAGAGATCCCCCCTCATTTTTCAGAATTCCAGGGAATACAGGCCTCAGATCCTGGAATCATTCTTGCGAACCTCCTTTGAACCGTCTCCAGTGTCGGCACAGCCGTTCTCAGATCAGCAGCTCACAGTACTGCGAGCGAGGCCTCTTCAGTGCCTTAAGAGACTCTTAGATAGGGTCATGGACGAGAGAAAAGTGCAGGGCTCCGTAGGAGGGGAGGGCTAGATTGATCTTGGAGTAGGTTAAAAGATTGGAATGCAGTGATGGGCTGAACGGCCTGTACTGTGTTGTAATGTCCTCTGCTCTTTTATTCACTGTTTGCACGTCCTGTAATCCAATCGGTTCCCGTGTCAACTATTTACCTCAATTTCATGTACCACAGATACTTGTAATTCCCAAATACGCTGTAAGTCGAGTGCTTCAGACAGACCCTTAGCCTCACCAATCCAAGACAGCTGTGACTTGTAATAATAGCGTCCTGTTGCCGTAGCTCAGTAGGACTACTTCTTCAATCTCTTGGCAAAACCGACTTGCTGCCGTATTTATTGTGTGACGTATTGAAATATTCTGGGTTTGAAATGCTGCCAGTTTGAACACCATGGAAGTGCGCGACTGTACTTTGTTTTGCCTCAGTTGCGGGGCTCGGGAAGTGAGGGTGCAGGCGGGGAGGGAGGCAGTGGCTGATTGGCTAAAGATAAAGAGTGGGAATAGAGGAAGCCTTTTCTGGTTGGCTGCTGGTCACTAACGGTGTTCCCCAGGGGTCTGCGTTGGGGCCGATTCTTTTTTACGTTATATGTCAATGACTTAAAGGCTTTGTTGGAAAGTTTGCAGACGATATGAAGATCAGTGGAGGGGCAGGTAATTTTGAGGAAGTAAAGAGGCTACAGAAGGACTAAGACAGATTAGGAGAATGGGTAAAGAAATGGCAGATGGAATAGTGTCAGGATTGTAGGGTCATGTACTTTGGTAGAAGAAGTAAAAGGGTGGATTATTTTCTAAATGAAGAGAAAATTCAAAACTCTGAGCTGCAAAGGAACTTGAGAGCACTTGTGCAGGATTCATTTCAAGAAGACTAGAAAATAAAAGCGAGGATGTAATGCTGAGGCTTTATAAAACACCGGTGAGGCCTCACTTGGAGTATCGTGAGCAGTTTGAAGCCCCTTATCTAAGGAAGGATGTGCTGGCATTGGAGAAAGTTCAAAGGAGATTTATAAAAATTACTCCTTAATTGAAAGGCTTGTCATATGAGGAGCGCTTGAAGGCTCTGGTCCTGTACCCACTGGAATTCAGAAGAATGATGGGAGACCTAATTGAAAGCTATTGAATGTTGAAAGGCCTCGATAGATTGGATGTTGAGAGGATATTTCCTATAGTGGGGGAGTCTAAGGCCAGAGGACAGAAGAATAGAGGGGCAAACATGAGGAAATCTACAGAATGGAGGGGCATCCTTTTAGAATGGAGACGAGGAGGAATTTCTTCAGTCAGAGGGTGGTGAATCTGTGAAATTCATTGCCACAGACGGCTGTGGAGGCCAAGTTATTCAGTGTAGTTAAGGCAGAGGTTGATCGATTCTTGATTGGTCAGGGTTTGAAGGGTTACAGGCAGAAGGCAGGAGATTGTGGCTGAGAGGGAGATCGGATCAGCCATGATGAAATCTTAGAGCAGACTCAATGGGCCAAATGGCCTGATTCTGCTCTTATATCTAATGGTCTAATGATCTTATGGGATGTAGGGAAGCTGCACAAGTACTGTTGACAAGATACGTCCTCAGTTCATCCTTCGTAGTAATCAAATTACCAGGTGTAGGGAAGACTGGCCAGTCAATCTCCCTGCCATTGAGTGGCAGAGCCGTTAACAAGCAGTTAAAATAACGCACAGTGAAGATAACTTACACCGCACCTAATGCTTAGTGTTGAGGCCAAAAAGTTCCAGTTTAGTCTCATCTCACCTTGACATCTATCCACATCTAAGTGATGCTTTGCAAAGTCTTTACAGGGAAGGATATGTTTTTTTAAAGCGGTATGGGTGGTTTAAATCTAATACTGCGCATCAGCCAGGTTACACCATCCCTGCTGTAAAGTATGGTGGAGATAGCATCAGGCTGTGGGGATGCTCTTCAGTAGCAGAGACAGGAAATCTGGGTCAGGACTGACGGGAAGATGAATGCTGCTAAATACAGAGATTAAAAACCTGTGGGCCTCTTCCAGAAAGTTTAAACTGGGAAAGTTAGTCTTCCGTCAGGCCAACGGCCCAAAGCACACTGCTAGAGCAAGCATGGAGTGGCTTCACGTGAAGAAAATTGATGTTCTTGAGTGGCCCAGTCAGAGTCCTGACTTTAACCTGATCGGCCATCTCTGGCAAGACCTCAAGACTGATGTCCACTGCTGCTTCCCAACTAACCTGGCACAGCTTGAGCAATGGGAAAATCTTGCTCCATCACCTCGTGCAAAGCCAATAATCCAGAAAGACTACTGGCTGTTATCACTGTGAGAAGTGGTTCAGCTAAGCACTGAGCAAAGGGAGATGAATACTTCAGAACTGCTGGCTTTCCAATTTTTGTACTTTTAAATTTTTATGCTTTAGAATTTTCCCTGTGTTTTAGGTTCCACTGTGAATAAAGGAACATGTGATTCACAAATAAAAATTCTCAGCGAAATTGATCAAAGCCCATGGTTGTAATACTCACTAAGTGAACGAAGGGGTGGGGGCTGAATACTTCTACAAGAACGGGAGAAAATCTGCAGATGCTGAAAATCCAGCGCAACACACACTAAATGCTGGAGAAACTCAGCAGGTCAGGCAGCATCTGTGGAGATGAATGAACAGTCGATGTTTCAGGCCGAGACCCTTCAACAGGACTGGAAAGAAAGGGGCAAGGAGTCAAAATAAGAAGCTGGGAGGAAGAAGTACAGGGCAGCAGGTGGTAGGTGAAACTGGAAGGGGGGGGTGAAGAAAAGAGCTGGGAAGTTGATTGGTGACAGAGATAAAGGGCTGGAGAAGGGGGAATCTGATAGGAGAGGACAGATGACCGAGGACTAAAGGGAAGGGAAAGAGCACCAGAGAGAGGTGATGGGCAGGTAAGGAGATGAGGTGAGAGGGGGAAACAGGAATGGAGAATGGTGAAGGAGAGGAGGGGGGCAATTACCAGAAGTTCAAGAAAGCGATGTTCATGCCATCAAGTTGGTGGCTACCTATTCGGAGTCTCAGGTGTTGCTGCTCCAACCTGAGTGTGGCCTCGTTGTGGCAGTAGATGAGGCCATGGACTGGTGCCAGAACTGTAGCAACACTTGTGGGCAGCCGCCAGCACATCCTCGCACTGTGTTGGTCATTGACACAAAATGACACATTTCACAGCAAGTTTCGATCTACATGTGACGATCAAAACTAATCTTACTTTACGCCTGGATGTTAACTGAGTAATAGATTTGGGCCAATGACAGGAAGCCAGCACTGATTCAGAGCATCAGGCGCAGTTTTGTTAAGTAACAGAACAATGCTGAAGGGTTGCACTTATTGCAGTTACCTGTTGGGCCCTGGACAGGTCCTTCAAAATAATAACAGCTGGGAACTTAAGGTTGCTGAACCTCTGATCCTCCGATGAGGACCAGCTCATGGGCCCCTACTTTACTCTCCTGTGCATGCGTGGTCCTTATCCATCCACTTCAAGTTTCGATGTGTTGTGCGTTCAGAGATGCTCCTCTGCACACCACTGTTGTAATGTGTGGTTATTTGAGTTACTGTCACCTTCCTGTCAGCTTGAACCAGTCTGGCCGTTCTCATCTGACCTCTCCCACTAACAAGACACTTCACCCACAGAACTGCTCACCGGACATTTTTTGTTTTTGCACTGTTGTCTGTATGCTTGAGAGGCTGTTGTGCATGAAAATCCCAGGAGATCAGCAGTTTCTGAAATAATCAAACCGCTCCTTCTGGCACCAACAATCATTCCACGGTCAAAGTCACTTAGATCACATTTCCTCCCCATTCCGACGTTTGGTCTGAACAACAACTAAACCTCTTGACCATGTCTGCATGCTTTTATGCATTGAGTTGCTGCCACGTGATTGGCTGATTAGATATCAGACTGGGTGGACCACTGTCTAACTGTCCACTGTCTAATGGTAGGTTAGGGCTGAACCGTGTACAGTACTCTCTGCTGGAGTCAGATCTTTGGCTCATGCAGTGACCTTCTGCTCTGAATAACTTCAACTGAGATGCAGTGGTGTTCACTCTTGCCATTAATTTCCTAGTGGCGATTAAAATACTTACGCTGTCTTCAGCAATCTGTGTCAAAGATATGCAGACCATTTTAATCTTGAATCTTTAATAAGGAGTGAAATGGGAGCATTTTAACAATCAGTTCCTTAATCAGGTTAACTCAATCACCTTCAGCCTGTCGAGTGGATTAATCACCCACTGTAATTTGCTTGTACAGTTGACAACTTTGCGTGCTGCATTGTCACAGATCAAATAACCCATCCAACTAAACGTGTTACTGATGGCAAAGCCTGGCTGAAAGATGAGGGTGGGCCCCTGTTTCACCTTCAATTTAGTCAGATTATCTTGGTCTCTCTTTCTGCAACATTTCAAACCTTACTTACAACATCAGCATTTAATTCTCTGTCTGTCTCTCTCTCTCTCACACACACACAGACACACACACATAAACACACACACACACACACATTCATTCGCTTTGTATCTCTCCTTCCTCTTTTTCATTTCCCTCTCTCTATCTTCTGTCTGTCTTTCTCTCCCACCTGTCTCTCATTTCACTGTTCCTCTTCTCTTTCTTCTTTTGTCTGTAAATTTTTGTCCCTCTCTTTCTCTGACTCTGTCTGGTCTGCCTCTGTCACTGTTTTTATCTCTCTCTCTCCTCAATCTTTCATATCTCTCTCTCCTTTCATCTGTCTCTTTGTCTGTCTCTCTAACACTCTTTCTACCTCTCTCTCCTTCTGATTGTCTCTTTCTGTTTGTCTCTGTCTCTCTGATTCTCTGTCTGTCTCTACCTTTCCTCTCCTCCCCTTTCCCTCTCTCTCCACCTGCCCTCTCCTCCTCTCTCTCTCTCTCTCTCTCTTTCACTCACGCACACACTCACTCCCTCTCTCTCTCCACCTGTCCTCCCTTCTCTCTCTCTCCCCCCTTCTCCCCTCTCTCTTTCATTTCTTGACTCTCTCTCTCCACCTGCCTCGCCTCCTCCTCTCTCTCTCTCTTTCACTCGTACACACTAACTCCCTCTCTTCTCCACCTACCCTCTCCTCCACTTTCTCTCCCATTCTTACACTCACTCATTCACTCCCACTCTCTCTCCTTCTCCGTCATCCCAGTCAGAAAGTTGTGAGGTCTTTAGCTGTATCACAAAGACCGTGCTACAGGAGTGGGTGTAAACTGAGATGACTGCCACATTTCTGATGTGGAATGATGAAAGAATTAATAATCATATCGATGCTTGTTATGTTAACCTTATTCCCTAACTCTGCCATGACGTCTCAGCACTGATCGGTATGTGTGTGTGTCAGAATGTGTATAAATCATAAGTGTGTTGAACGAATGTAGGCAGGATGTAAGCATAGCCTCATCGCCCCCAGGCAAGCCTCTGAATTAATAATCCTGCAGTGACTGATACCTTTAGAGAGCTGGGATCCTTGTTGTTTATTAAAGATGTGGAAGGTTTGGGTATGAATATAGGCACTACGATTAGTAAGTTCACAATTGACACATCAAGTTCCACCATGGGCATAAGCCTCCCCAGCATCCAAGACATCTTCAAAAGATGATGTCTCAAAAATGTCAGCATTTATTGTCCATCCACATTGCAGGCATTTATTGTCTATCCCTAATACTTGCATTTAATGTCTATGCCTAATGCCAATATCTATTGTCCATCCCTAATACTGTCATTTATTGTCCATCCCTAATACTGGCATTTATTGTCCATCTCTAATACTGGCATTTATTGTCCATCTCTAATACTGGCATTTAATGTCCATCTCTAATGCTGGCATTTATTGTCCATCCCTAATGCTGGCATTTATTGTCCATCCCTAATACTGGCATTTATTGTCCATCTCTAATGCCAGTATCTGTTGTCCATCCCTAATACTGACATTTATTGTCCATCCCTAATACTGGCATTTATTGTCCATCTCTAATACTGGCATTTATTGTCCATCCCTAATACTGGCATTTATTGTCCATCTCTAATGCTGGCATTTATTGTCCATCTCTAATGCCAGTATCTGTTGTCCATCCCTAATACTGACATTTATTGTCCATCTCTAATACTGGCATTTATTGTCCATCCCTAATGCTGGCATTTATTGTCCATCCCTAATACTGGCATTTATTGTCCATCTCTAATGCCAGTATCTGTTGTCCATCCCTAATACTGACATTTATTGTCCATCCCTAATACTGGCATTTATTGTCCATCTCTAATACTGGCATTTATTGTCCATCCCTAATACTGGCATTTATTGTCCATCTCTAATGCTGGCATTTATTGTCCATCTCTAATGCCAGTATCTGTTGTCCATCCCTAATACTGACATTTATTGTCCATCTCTAATACTGGCATTTATTGTCCATCTCTAATACTGGCATTTATTGTCCATCCCTAATACTGGCATTTATTGTCCATCTCTAATACTGGCATTTAATGTCCATCTCTAATGGTGGCATTTAATACCCACCTCTAATACTGGCATATATTGACCATCCTTAATGCTGGCTCTACCAGCATCTATTGTCCTTTGCAAATGCTGGCATCTATTGTCCATTCTTAGTGTCAGCATTTATTTTCCATCACCAATACTGGCAATTATTGTCCATCTCTAACTGTTTCTTGGTACTCAAGAGTCAATCACATCTGGATATTGGCCAGCTGGGTAGGACAGCAGAGGTCATTCCCTGAAGGAATGAAACAGATGAGTTTTGAAATCTGTGTAGTCCATGTATGATCACCACCACTTAAGTAAACTTTCTTCAGAAGAAATTTCCTGGCTTTATTGAATTTAACCGTCCAGCTACCCTGGTGGGACTTGAATTTACGACTCTGGACTAATAATGCAGTAACTCGGCCACCACACCACCAAATCCCTAAATCACCTACCAGACACAGAAGTGACCTCATGCTTTCTTCAAAGTAGTGATTTGAAATATTTGATTTTGATTCCCTGCTAAGAATGCAAGTTAATACCTGACCCAAACACAGACACTTCCAGCAGGACAGTATCCGTCATCAGGAAACCCCACCACCCAGGCCGTGCTCTCTCCTCACTGTTGTCATCAGGAAACCCCACCACCCAGGCCATGCTCTCTCCTCACTGCCGTCATCAGGAAACCCCACCATCCAGGCCATGCTCTCTTCTCACTGTTGTCATCAGGAAACCCCACCACCCAGGCCGTGCTCTCTCCTCACTGTTGTCATCAGGAAACCCCACCATCCAGGCCATGCTCTCTCCTCACTGTTGTCATCAGGAAACCCCACCACCCAGGCCGTGCTCTCTCCTCACTGTTGTCATCAGGAAACCCCCACCACCCAGGCCATGCTCTCTCCTCACTGTTGTCATCAGAAAACCCCACCACCCAGGCTGTGCTCTCTCCTCACTGTTGTCATCAGGAAACCCCACCACCCAGGCCATGCTCTCTCCTCACTGTTGTCATCAGGAAACCCCCACCACCCAGGCCATGCTCTCTCCTCACTGTTGTCATCAGGAAACCCCACCACCCAGGCCGTGCTCTCTCCTCACTGTTGTCATCAGGAAACCCCACCACCCAGGCCATGCTCTCTCCTCACTGTTGTCATCAGGAAACCCCACCACCCAGGCCGTGCTCTCTCCTCACTGTTGTCATCAGGAAACCCCACCACCCAGGCCGTGCTCTCTCCTCACTGTTGTCATCAGGAAACCCCACCACCCAGGCCGTGCTCTCTCCTCACTGTTGTCATCAGGAAACCCCACCACCCAGGCCGTGCTCTCTCCTCACTGTTGTCATCAGGAAACCCCACCATCCAGGCCGTGCTCTCTCCTCACTGTTGTCATCAGGAAACCCCACCACCCAGGCCATGCTCTCTCCTCACTGTTGTCATCAGGAAACCCCACCATCCAGGCCGTGCTCTCTCCTCACTGTTGTCATCAGGAAACCCCCACCACCCAGGCCATGCTCTCTCCTCACTGTTGTCATCAGGAAACCCCACCACCCAGGCCGTGCTCTCTCCTCACTGTTGTCATCAGGAAACCCCACCACCCAGGCCGTGCTCTCTCCTCACTGTTGTCATCAGGAAACCCCACCACCCAGGCCGTGCTCTCTCCTCACTGTTGTCATCAGGAAACCCCACCACCCAGGCCATGCTCTCTCCTCACTGTTGTCATCAGGAAACCCCACCACCCAGGCCGTGCTCTCTCCTCACTGTTGTCATCAGGAAACCCCCACCACCCAGGCCATGCTCTCTCCTCACTGTTGTCATCAGGAAACCCCACCACCCAGGCCGTGCTCTCTCCTCACTGTTGTCATCAGGAAACCCCACCATCCAGGCCATGCTCTCTCCTCACTGTTGTCATCAGGAAACCCCACCACCCAGGCCATGCTCTCTCCTCACTGTTGTCATCAGGAAACCCCACCACCCAGGCCGTGCTCTCTCCTCACTGCCGTCATCAGGAAACCCCACCACCCAGGCCGTGCTCTCTCCTCACTGCCGTCATCAGGAAACCCCACCACCCAGGCCGTGCTCTCTCCTCACTGTTGTCATCAGGACCCCCACCATCCAGGCCATGCTCTCTCCTCACTGTTGTCATCAGGAAACCCCACCACCCAGACCATGCTCTCTCCTCACTGCCGTCATCAGGAAACCCCACCACCCAGGCCGTGCTCTCTCCTCACTGTTGTCATCAGGAAACCCCACCATCCAGGCCATGCTCTCTCCTCACTGCCGTCATCAGGAAACCCCACCACCCAGGCCGTGCTCTCTCCTCACTGTTGTCATCAGGACCCCCACCATCCAGGCCATGCTCTCTTCTCACTGCCGTCATCAGGAAACCCCACCATCCAGGCCATGCTCTCTCCTCACTGTTATCATCAGGAAACCCCACCACCCAGGCCGTGCTCTCTCCTCACTGTTGTCATCAGGAAACCCCACCATCCAGGCCATGCTCTCTTCTCACTGTTGTCATCAGGAAACCCCACCATCCAGGCCATGCTCTCTCCTCACTGCCGTCATCAGGAAACCCCACCACCCAGGCCGTGCTCTCTCCTCACTGTTGTCATCAGGAAACCCCACCATCCAGGCCATGCTCTCTTCTCACTGTTGTCATCAGGAAACCCCACCATCCAGGCCATGCTCTCTCCTCACTGTTGTCATCAGGAAACCCCACCACCCAGGCCGTGCTCTCTCCTCACTGCCGTCATCAGGAAACCCCACCACCCAGGCCGTGCTCTCTCCTCACTGCCGTCATCAGGAAACCCCACCATCCAGGCCGTGCTCTCTCCTCACTGTTGTCATCAGGAAACCCCACCATCCAGGCCATGCTCTCTCCTCACTGTTGTCATCAGGAAACCCCACCACCCTGGCCGTGCTCTCTCCTCACTGTTGTCATCAGGACCCCCACCACCCAGGCCGTGCTCTCTCCTCACTGTTGTCATCAGGAAACCCCACCACCCTGGCCGTGCTCTCTCCTCACTGCCGTCATCAAGAAGGTAGTGCAGGAGCCTCAGGACCCACACCAGCAGGTTCAGGAACAGTTATCACCCCTCAACTATCAGGCTGTTGAACCAGAGGGGAGAACTTCACTCACCTCAACACTGAACTGTTCCCACAAACTATGGACTTACTTTCAAGGTCTCTACAACTCATGTTCTCAATATTTATTGCTAATTTACTTATTATTATTGTTTTATTTTTGAGTTTCTTTGTACTTACTGTGAATACCTGCAAGAAAATGAATCTTGTGTTTGTATATGTTGCACTAAAGTCTCAGGCACACACATATATAGCCAGGGTGCCCAAGACTTTTGCACAGTACTATACTTATCAAAGCAGAGCAGAGAGCGAGTCTGTAAATCTGACGGGAGTAAATGATGTTGGGAATGGGGAGGGTGGAGCACCATGGGAGGGGTGTGGGACAGCTGGCAGAGTGTGGTGAACTAGATATACCTGTCTGACTGCTCCTGTGGCTCCTCCCACAGACCCCTGCTGACTGTTCCTGTGGCCCCTCCCACAGACCCCCTGCTGACTGCTCCTGTGGCCCCTCCCACAGACCCCCTGCTGACTGCTCCTGTGGCTCCTCCCACAGACCCTGCTGACTGCTCCTGTGGCTCCTCCCACAGACCCCTGTATAAAGGCGACTGTGGTCTGCTGCTCTCCCTCATTTTCCCCAGGATGTAGTGTTGTTTATTCTTCCAGTCAATAAAAGCCGATATCTCGTTTCCTAAGTCTCAGCGTGAGTTATTGATGGTGCATCACAGAGAAGGAGTGCCAGGGGTGAGAGGGAGATGGGTTGGCGCGGGTGCAGATACACCCAGCCCTGAAACACCAGGCAAGGTCATTTGATTCCAAACAATTGGTTTATTGATCATTACAGAATGTCTCTCTGGTGCTTCCCACTCCTTCCCCTCTCCCTTCCCCTTTTCCCAACCATGATTCCCCTCTCCCTGCCCCCTTCCCACTCTCAGTCCACAATAGAGACCCAGATCAGAATCAGGTTTATCATCACTCACATATGGCATGAAATTTGTTTATTTTTGCAGCAGCAGTACAGTGCAATACATAAAATTACTACAGTACAAAAGCTGGATGAACTCAGCAGGTGGGGCAGCATCCGTTGAAAGGGGCAGTCAACGTTTCGGGCCGAGACCCTTCGTCATGACTGAAGAAGCTGGTTGTGGATGAACTAGAAGAAGTGCCATCTCTTCCAGCTCCTTCCACCCGGGTTTGGAATTCGTTGGCATGGTAAGTCACCAAAGTTTCAAGGAGACTTTGAGAACATAGCTGAAATATTTTACTCTTTTTTCCGGAAGGCTATTCTGCTGAACATGTTTGAATCTGAGTGTCTTTCTCAGGAGTCTGGTGCAAGGCCTGTGACAGATATTGCTTGCCCACAGAGACAGCGAGTGGGATTTGGGCCTTGGTATTGTGGCTGTTGGTCCTTTCGTTAACCCAGGAGGTTAGAGGAAAGGCGAGTGTGTAGATCTGGGTCACAGGACTTCACCGAAGCATAGAACAGGCCAGAGGGGTTGAATGGTTCCTCAGTTACCTCTGGTAGAGTTGTGGAGTGGATCAGTGTGGATTAGGCCCTTCTGTCCATCTAGTCCCTACGGAACTGATCTGAATATGAAGAAGGAAAAGTTTGTCTTTCAGCAAGCCTGCCTGGGCCATCATTCTCAGCTCACAGTCAGCCACCGCCATGTCACCTTCTATCAATGCCCATGCAGACTGGGGACCGGCTGGCAACTGGCTGCCACCAAAGGGAAACTGCGGGTGTGGCCGAGAAGGGAAAAGGTTTTGTGTTTGGATCAGCGCGGCATGGCACATGATGATGATGAAGATGAAGATGATTTGTTTCAGTTCTTGTGGGAATTCATACTCGCACTGTACTGCTGCCACAAACCAAACTTACTGTATGTCAGCGATATTAAACAGGCCCGTAGCGTCAGAGAACAAGATCGAGCTTGCAATCGACATTAAATAGGTAGAGTCAGAAGCAACACACCCAAGATGTCGTACAAACTCAGCAGGCCAAGCAACAGCAATGGAAATGATTAACCAGTCAGCGTTTCTGACCAAGACCCTCCATCAGGACCAGAAAGGAAAGGAGAAGAAGACACAAAAAGAAGGTGGGAAGGGAAGGAGGCTGGCTGGAAGGTGATAGGTGAAGCCAGGTGGGTAGGAAAGGTGAAGGGCTGGAGAGGAAGGAATCTCACAGGAGAGGAGAGTGGACCATGGGAGAAAGGGAAGGAGGAGGACACCAGGGGGAGGTGATAGGCAGGTGAGAAGAAGTGAAAGATCACAGTGGGGAATAGAGGAAGTGGGGGGGGGGGTGAATTTCTCCTATGGTCCACTCTTTTCTCCTATCAGATTCCTTCTTCTCCAGCCCTTGACCTTCCCCACCCACCTGACTTCACGTATCATCTTCTTTTACTCTGGCATTTACCCCCTTCCTTTCCAGTCCTGAAGAGGAGTCTCGGCCCAAAACATCAACTGTGTATTCCCATCCACGGATGCTGCCTGGCCTGCTGAGTGTCTCCAGCATTTTGTGTGTGTTGTTCACCATTCCCAACGTCCTTTGTTCCCACCAGATCATTCTCTGCTTCACGTTGACAAATACAGTACTGTGCAAAATGTTTAGGCACCCTAGCGATATATACGTGCCAAAGTCTTTTGTACAGGACTGTACACTGAGTGGCCTCTTTGTTTGATATATCTGCTAGTTAATGCAAATATTTAATCAGCCGATCATGTGACGTCAACTCAATGCATCAAACCATGCAGACATGGTCAAGAGGTCCAGTTGTTGGTCAGACCAAAATCAGAATTGGGAAGAAACATGATCTAAATGACTTTGACCATGGAATGATTGTTGGTGCCAGATGGGGTGGTTTGAGTATCTCAGGAACTGCTGATCTCCTGGGATTTTCATGTGCAGCAGCTTCTAGAGTTTACAGAGAATGGTATGAGAAACAAAGCATCCAGTGAGTAGCAGTTATGTGGGTGAAAAGTCTTGTTAATGAGGGAGGTCAGAGGAGAATGGCCAGACTGGGTCAAACTGATGGGAAGGTGACAGTAACTCAAATAGCCACACATGACAACAGTGGTGTGCAGAAGAGCCTCTCTGATCACAGAACACATCGAACCCTGAAGTGGATGGGCTATAGCAGCAGAAAACCACATTTCAGGCCAAAACCACTCCTGAAGAAGGGTTTTGGCCTAAAATGTCAACTGTTTATTCATTTCCTGGCCTGCTGGGCTCCCCCAGCATTCAGTGTGGTTTGTTTGAAGCACAAGAGGTCCCTTGCTGGCAAGGATAAGCAATGTGCTGTGTCATTGCTTTTGGGAAGAATAGCAGACTCCACTGTGAGGCTGAGACAGATAAACAGATCTCTGAGTTCAGATTACATTGTTAACCAGCCGCGCTGTGGTAAACCTATTCTGATTAATGACCACTTCTGTGACCTCTTGATTCTTTAGTTGTCTTGTAACTCATTCACAGCTGCGTGTCAGGGTACAAACACAAACCGCGGGTGCAATTTGTTCCCAGTGAGACAGATTCTGGTACAAAGGGCAGCCCTGAGTTAATCTGCACCTGATCATTGTGTCCTCTCTGCCCTTCGCATTTCGCCGTCTCTTAAAGGGCAGAATCTAACCGCTCCCATTCAGCGAAAGCTGCTTCCTTCTGAAGCATGGGCTCGGAGAGCCCAGCTGCCGTCCGGCACTGCCAGTTAATGAGTCAGAATCAAGTTCAGGTTTAATACCACAGGCATTATGTTGTGAAATGCACAGCAGCAGTACGGTGCAATGCCTACTAATATAGAAAAAGCTATGAGTTACGTTAAGTGTGTGTGTATATATCACATTTACTGTATATATATTAAATAGTTAAATTAAATAAGTTGTGCATAAACAGAACTGGAAAATGTAGTGAGGTGGTTTTCATGGGTTCACTGCCCATTCAGAAATCGGATGTCAGATGGCAGAGGGGAAGAAGCTGTTCCTGAATCGCTGAGTGTGTGTCTCCCTCCTCCCTGATGGTAACAGAGAGAAAGGGGCACGACCTGGGTGATGGGTGATGAATGCTGCCTTTTTGAGGCATCGCTGCCTGAAGATATCCTGAATACTTTGGAGGCTAGTATCTATGATCAGAGAATCCTAAGATCGGTATTCAGAGGCCAATGAATTTCAGAGATCAAAGTCAGCAAGTCCAGAGCCAGAGGCCCAAAGATTGTCTGCGAGTCTGGAGACTGGAGGCCCAGAGGCCCAGAGGCAGCCTATCCTTGGAGTGTGTGTGTGTGTGTGTGTGTGTGTGTGTGTGTGTGTGTGTGTGTGTGTGTGTGTGTGTGTGTGTGTGTGTGTGTGTGTGTGTGTGTGTGTGTGTGTGTATGAGTGTGTGAGTGTGTGTGTGTGTGTGTGTGTGAATGTGTGTGCGTGTGTGTGTGTGTGTGTGTGTGTGTGTGT
The DNA here is from genome assembly GCF_048418815.1 of Hemitrygon akajei. NCBI lineage: Eukaryota > Metazoa > Chordata > Chondrichthyes > Myliobatiformes > Dasyatidae > Hemitrygon > Hemitrygon akajei. The sequence continues at coordinate 129,114,093 of NC_133130.1, read as the reverse complement.
GTGTGTGTGTGTGTGTGTGTGTGTGTGTGTGTGTGTGTGAATGTGTGTATGGGTGTGAGTGTGTGTGTGTGTGTGTGTGTGTATGGGTGTGAGTGTGTGTGTGTATGGGTGTGAGTGTGTGAGTGTGTGTGTGTGTGTGTGTTTTGCTTTTGTTGTCTTGTTGTGTTCTGTCGTTGTTGTCGCTGCTGCTTGTGTGGTTCTGCTGAGCATTGTGGGACTGCTATGTCGGCACTGGAATGTGTCCGTAATTGTGCAGGGTGTAGTCTGATATGTTCTCTTGCTGTGCTAGAATTCTGGTTGTGCAGGTCAGTTCAAGAACTGAGTGGGTGAGCTGTTCCCGAACCTGGTGGTGGGGGGGAGCTCAGATTCAAATTTAATTACCACCTCTACAAATTTCTACAGACGTACCATAGGGAGCATTCTAGCTGGTAATAAGAGGGCATACAGGAGTGAGATATATCAGCTAGTTGAGTGGTATCGATGCACCAACCTTGCACTCAACGTCAGTAAAACCAAAGAACTGATTGTCACATGTGCGTTGAAGCCTCAAACGTACTGTGAGTTTCTCATTCGAGTCAATGACAAGCACAGTCCGAGGGTGCGCTGGGGGCAGCCCGCTAATGTCCCCTTGCTTCCGGCACCAACATGGCATGCTCACGACTTGCTAACCCGTACGTCTGGAATACGGGAGGAAACCCATGCCGTTCCAGAGAGAATGTACAAGCTCTTTACAGACAGAAACAGGAATTAAGCACTGTTCTCTCAGACCCAATCTCATACTCCGGTGAGATAGGGATATGCCTGTCCCAGCACGCAAAGTCATCTTCGGGTGGATGAGCCAGAAAGAGGGGAACCTATTTAATTCGCTGTCACAGGCGGCTGTGAAGGCCAGGTCGTTGGGTATACTTAAGGCAGAGATGGATAGATTCTTCATTAGTTAAGGCATGAAGTGACACGCGGAGAAGGCTGGAGGTTGGGGCTGAGAGGGAAATGGATCAGCCATGATGAAATGGTGGAGCAGACTCGATGGGCCAAATGGCCTAATTCTGCTCCTATATCTTAGGCCTTATGAGATCTCCAGTGAGACCCAACGGCCAGGAAGGAGGTTCAGCGACACTCCGTGGAGAGTGAGGGGCATTATGAGGCACAGAAGATGCCACGGTCACCCACTGCAACCCACGAGGACCCCAGTCTGTGATGCTTGTTGACACCACTGGACCCAGACTTGAGGGCATGAGAGTGGAACTGCCCCAGTGCAACGGCTTTTCCACTTTGAAACCTCTCCCACACAGGTTTCCCGTCGTCCTCGGACACGACAGAGGACCACCACTCACCGTGCCGCCATTGCAGTGTGTCCTCACCTCCAATTCTCTGTAACTACAGACCTCCTCCTCTCTTTTTCAATAAACCATTTTTAAAGAAGGTAATTATATCGAGCATATAAAAATATCAAATATAATGATCCAAAATGTACAGAACAAAGACAGCCCTTGTTCACTTAGTACCGGCTGAGTGAACAGTTCAGGGACTCTCTGCTTAGAGCTGTGATAGCAGCATATTATTAACAGCTTAATACTGTCTTCCTCTCCAGGATTTAATGGGGCTACCAACCTCTTTATCTCAAACTAAAGGATATAATAATGTGTAATTTCATAATAATACACTCGTTATCTTGTCTGACCTCCAGTGCTGGATTAGATGAAGCTTCACCCATTAAATTCCTCAAATTCTTAATTGATGTAGCATCATCTCCACACCTCTCCGCATCTCTCCCTCCGGACCAAGTAATCAGGATTTCAAGATTGTTTAATGTCATTTTTTGTCACAGGTGTAAGGAGAACAAAGTAATTGTTACTCCAGCTTTGAACACTTCTACATGAAATGCCATTGCAGGACCCAGGCCAAGCTCTCTTCTCACTGCTGCCATCAGGAAGGAGGTACAGGAGCCTTAGGGTCCACACCACCAGGTTCAGGAACAGTTATTACCCCTCAAGGAGGTACAGGAGCTTCAGGACTCACACCACCAGGTTCAGGAACAGTTATTACCCCTCACCATCAGGTTCCTGAACCAGAGGAGATGACTTCACTCAATGTCTTTCACCCCATTATTGAAATGTTCCCACAACCTATGGACTCACTTTCAACGACTCTTCATCTCACATTCCCGATATTTATTGTTTATTTATTTATTATTATTGTTTCTTCTTTTTGTATTTGCACAGTTTGTTGTCTACTGCACTCTGGTTGAACTCCCTAGTCATTCATTGATTCTGTTATGATTATAATTACAACTATAATTCTATAGATTTGTTGAGTATGCCCCCAAGAAAACGAATCTCATCCCTCCTCACCTGGATCCACCCATCACCTCCCAGTCTCTGTCACTGTTCCCACCCTCCCTCCTCCATCTGCCTACCATCCCTCCTCACCTGGATCCACCCATCACCTCCCAGTCTCTGTCACTGTTCCCAGTCTCCCTCCTCCATCTCCCTATCATCCCTCCTCACCTGGATCCACCCATCACCTCCCAGTCTCTGTCACCGCTCCCACTCTCCCTCCTCCATCTGCCTACCATCCCTCCTCACCTGGATCCACCCATCACCTCACAGTCTCTGTCACTATTCCCACTCTCCCTCCTCCATCTGCCTACCATCCCTCCTCACCTGGATCCACCCATCACCTCCCAGCCTCTGTCACTGTTCCCACCCTCCCTCCACCATCTGCCTACCATCCCTCCTCACCTGGATCCACCCATCACCTCCCAGTCTCTGTCACTGTTCCCAGTCTCCCTCCTCCATCTCCCTATCATCCCTCCTCACCTGGATCCACCCATCACCTCCCAGTCTCTGTTACCGCTCCCACTCTCCCTCCTCCATCTGCCTACCATCCCTCCTCACCTGGATCCACCCATCACCTCCCAGTCTCTGTCACCGTTCCCACTCTCCCTCCTCCATCTCCCTACCATCCCTCCTCACCTGGATCCACCCATCACCTCCTAGCCTCTGTCACCATTCCCACTCTCCCTCCTCCATCTGCCTACCATCCCTCCTCACCTGGATCCACCAATCACCTCCCAGACTCTGACACCATTCCCACTCTCCCACCTCCATCTGCCTACCATCCCTCCTCACCTGGATCCACCCATCACCTCCCAGTCTGTCACTATTCCCAGTCTCACTCCTCCATCTGCCTACCATCCCTCCTCACCCGGATCCACCCATCACCTCCCAGCCTCTGTCACCATTCCCACTCTCCCTCCTCCATCTGCCTACCATCCCTCCTCACCCGGATCCACCCATCACCTCCCAGCCTCTGTCACCATTCCCACTCTCCCTCCTCCATCTGCCTACCATCCCTCCTCACCCGGATCCACCCATCACCTCCCAGCCTCTGTCACTATTCCCACTCTCCCCTCCTCCATCTGCCTACCATCACTCCTCACCTGGATCCACCCATCACCTCCCAGTCTCTGTCACTGTTCCCACTCTCCCTCCTCCATCTCCCTACCATCCCTCCTCACCTGGATCCACCCATCACCTCCCAGCCTCTGTCACTGTTCCCACTCTCCCTCCTCCATCTGCCAACCATCCCTCCTCACCTGGATCCACCCATCACCTCCCAGCCTCTGTCACTATTCCCACTCTCCCTCCTCCATCTGCCTACCATCCCTCCTCACCTGGATCCACCCATCACATCCCAGTCTCTGTCACCGTTCCCACTCTCCCTCCTCCATCTCCCTACCATCCCTCCTCACCTCCCAGTCTCTGTCACTATTCCCACTCTCCCTCCTCCATCTGCCTACCATCCGTCCTCACCTGGATCCACCCATCACCTCCCAGCCTCTGTCACTATTCCCACTCTCCCTCCTCCATCTGCCTATAACCCCCTCACCTGGATCCACCCATCACCTCCCAGTCTCAGTCACCGTTCCCACTCTCCCTCCTCCATCTCCCTACCGTCCCTCCTCACCTGGATCCACCCATCACCTCCCAGCGTCTCTCACCGTTCCCACTCTCCCTCCTCCATCTGCCTATAACCCCCTCACCTGGATCCACCCATCACCTCCCATTCTCTGTCACTGTTCCCACTCTCCCTCCTCCATCTGCCTACCATCCCTCCTCACCTGGATCCAACCATCACCTCCCAGTCTCTGTCACTGTTCCCACTCTCCCTCCTCCATCTGCCTACCATCCCTTCTCACCTGGATCCACCCATCACCTCCCAGTCTCTGTCACTGTACCCACTCTCCCTCCTCCATCTGCCTATAACCCCCTCACCTGGATCCACCCATCACCTCCCAGTCTCTGTCACCATTCCCACTCTCCCTCCTCCATCTGCCTACCATCCCTCCTCACCTGGATCCACCCATCACCTCACAGCCTCTGTCACCATTCCCACTCTCCCTCCTCCATCTGCCTACCATCCCTCCTCACCTGGATCCACCAATCACCTCCCAGCCTCTGACACCATTCGCACTCTCCCTCCTCCATCTGCCTATCCTCCCTCCTCACCTGGATCCACCCATCACCATCCAGTCTCTGTCACCATTCCCACTCTCTCTCCTCCATCTCCCTATCATCCCTCCTCACCTGGATCCACCCATCACCTCCCAGTCTCTGTCACCGTTCCCACTCTCCCTCCTCCATCTGCCTATAACCCCCTCACCTGGATCCACCCATCACCTCCCAGTCTCTGTCACCATTCCCACTCTCCCTCCTCCATCTGCCTACCATCCCTCCTCACCCGGATCCACCCATCACCTCCCAGCCTCTGTCACTGTTCCCACTCTCCCTCCTCCATCTGCCTACCCATCCCTCCTCACCTGGATCCACCCATCACCTCCCAGTCTCTGTCACTATTCCCACTCTCCCTCCTCCATCTGCCTACCATCCCTCCTCACCTGGATCCACCCATCACCTCCCAGCCTCTGTCACCGTTCCCACTCTCCCTCCTCCATCTCCCTACCATCCCTCCTCACCTGGATCCACCCATCACCTCCCAGCCTCTGTCACCGTTCCCACTCTCCATCCTCCATCTGCCTACCATCCCTCCTCACCCGGATCCACCCATCACCTCCCAGTCTCTGTCTCTGTTCCCACTCTCCCTCCTCCATCTCCCTACCACTCCTCCTCACCTGGATCCACCCATCACCTCCCAGCCTCTGTCACCATTCCCACTCTCCCTCCTCCATCTGCCTACCATCCCTCCTCACCTGGATCCACCCATCACCTCCCAGCCTCTGTCACCATTCCCACTCTCCCTCCTCCATCTGCCTATAACCCCCTCACCTGGATCCACCCATCACCTCCCAGTCTCTGTCACCATTCCCACTCTCCCTCCTCCATCTGCCTACCATCCCTCCTCACCTGGATCCACCAATCACCTCCCAGCCTCTGACACCATTCCCACTCTCCCTCCTCCATCTGCCTACCATCCCTCCTCACCTGGATCCACCCATCACCTCCCAGTCTGTCACTATTCCCAGTCTCACTCCTCCATCTGCCTACCATCCCTCCTCACCCGGATCCACCCATCACCTCCCAGCCTCTGTCACCATTCCCACTCTCCCTCCTCCATCTGCCTACCATCCCTCCTCACCCGGATCCACCCATCACCTCCCAGCCTCTGTCACTGTTCCCACTCTCCCTCCTCCATCTGCCTACCCATCCCTCCTCACCTGGATCCACCCATCACCTCCCAGTCTCTGTCACTATTCCCACTCTCCCTCCTCCATCTGCCTACCATCCCTCCTCACCTGGATCCACCCATCGCCTCCCAGCCTCTGTCACCGTTCCCACTCTCCCTCCTCCATCTCCCTACCATCCCTCCTCACCTGGATCCACCCATCACCTCCCAGCCTCTGTCACCGTTCCCACTCTCCCTCCTCCATCTCCCTACCATCCCTCCTCACCTGGATCCACCCATCACCTCCCAGCCTCTGTCACCGTTCCCACTCTCCATCCTCCATCTGCCTACCATCCCTCCTCACCCGGATCCACCCATCACCTCCCAGTCTCTGTCACTGTTCCCACTCTCCCTCCTCCATCTCCCTACCACTCCTCCTCACCTGGATCCACCCATCACCTCCCAGCCTCTGTCACCATTCCCACTCTCCCTCCTCCATCTGCCTACCATCCCTCCTCACCTGGATCCACCCATCACCTCCCAGCCTCTGTCACCATTCCCACTCTCCCTCCTCCATCTGCCTATAACCCCCTCACCTGGATCCACCCATCACCTCCCAGTCTCTGTCACCATTCCCACTCTCCCGACTCCATCTGCCTACCATCCCTCCTCACCTGGATCCACCAATCACCTCCCAGCCTCTGACACCATTCCCACTCTCCCTCCTCCATCTGCCTACCATCCCTCCTCACCTGGATCCACCCATCACCTCCCAGTCTGTCACTATTCCCAGTCTCACTCCTCCATCTGCCTACCATCCCTCCTCACCCGGATCCACCCATCACCTCCCAGCCTCTGTCACCATTCCCACTCTCCCTCCTCCATCTGCCTACCATCCCTCCTCACCCGGATCCACCCATCACCTCCCAGCCTCTGTCACTATTCCCACTCTCCCCTCCTCCATCTGCCTACCATCCCTCCTCACCTGGATAAACCCATCACCTCCCAGTCTCTGTCACCGTTCCCACTCTCCCTCCTCCATCTCCCTACCATCCCTCCTCATCTGGATCCACCCATCACCTCACAGCCTCTGTCACTGTTCCCACTCTCCCTCCTCCATCTGCCAACCATCCCTCCTCACCTGGATCCACACATCACCTCCCAGCCTCTGTCACTATTCCCACTCTCCCTCCTCCATCTGCCTACCATCCCTCCTCACCTGGATCCACCCATCACCACCCAGTCTCTGTCACTGTTCCCACTCTCCCTCCTCCATCTCCCTACCACTCCTCCTCACCTGGATCCACCCATCACCTCCCAGCCTCTGTCACCATTCCCACTCTCCCTCCTCCATCTGCCTACCACTCCTCCTCACCCGGATCCACCCATCACCTCCCAGTCTCTGTCACTGTTCCCACTCTCCCTCCTCCATCTCCCTACCATCCCTCCTCACCTGGATCCACCCATCACCTCCCAGTCTCTGTCACTGTTCCCACTCTCCCTCCTCCATCTCCCTACCATCCCTCCTCACCTGCATCCACCCATCACATCCCAGTCTCTGTTACCGCACCCACTCTCCCTCCTCCATCTGCCTACCATCCCTCCTCACCTGGATCCACCCATCACCTCCCAGCCTCTGTCACTGTTCCCACTCTCCCTCCTCCATCTGCCTATCCTCCCTCCTCACCTGGATCCACCCATCACCTCCCAGCCTCTGTCACTATTCCCACTCTCCCTCCTCCATCTGCCTACCATCCCTCCTCACCTGGATCCACCCATCACCTCCCAGCCTCTGTCACTGTTCCCACTCTCCCTCCTCCATCTGCCTATAACCCCCTCACCTGGATCCACCCATCACCTCCCAGTCTCTGTCACCATTCCCACTCTCCCTCCTCCATCTGCCTACCATCCCTCCTCACCTGGATCCACCCATCACCTCCCAGTCTCTGTCACTGTTCCCACTCTCCCTCCTCCATCTCCCTACCATCCCTCCTCACCTGGATCCACCCATCACCTCCCAGTCTCTGTCACTGTTCCCACTCTCCCTCCTCCATCTCCCTACCATCCCTCCTCACCTGGATCCACCCATCACCTCCCAGCCTCTGTCACTGTTCCCACTCTCCCTCCTCCATCTCCCTACCATCCCTCCGCACCTGGATCCACCCATCACCTCCCAGCCTCTGTCACTGTTCCCACTCTCCCTCCTCCATCTCCCTACCATCCCTCCTCACCTGGATCCACCCATCACCTCCCAGTCTCTGTCACTGTTCCCACTCTCCCTCCTCCATCTGCCTACCATCCCTCCTCTCCTGGATCCACCCATCTCCTCCCAGCCTCTGTCACCATTCCCACTCTCCCTCCTCCGTCTCCCTACTATCCCTCCTCACCTTGATCCACCCATCACCTCCCAGCCTCTATCACCATTCCCACTCTCCCTCCTCCATCTCCCTACCGTCCCTCCTCACCTGGATCCACCCATCACCTCCCAGCCTCTGTCACCGTTCCCACTCTCCCTCCTCCATCTCCCTACCATCCCTCCTCACCTGGATCCACCCATCACCTCCCAGCCTCTGTCACCGTTCCCACTCTCCCTCCTCCATCTCCCTATCGTCCCTCCTCACCTGGATCCACCCATCACCTCCCAGCCTCTGTCACCGTTCCCACTCTCCCTCCTCCATCTACCTATCATCCCTCCTCAGCTGGATCCACCCATCACCTCCCAGTCTCAGTCACCGTTCCCACTCTCCCTCCTCCATCTCCCTACCGTCCCTCCTCACCTGGATCCACCCATCACCTCCCAGCCTCTGTCACCGTTCCCACTCTCCCTCCTCCATCTCCCTACCATCCCTCCTCACCTGGATCCACCCATCACCTCCCAGTCTCAGTCACCGTTCCCACTCTCCCTCCTCCATCTCCCTACCGTCCCTCCTCACCTGGATCCACCCATCACCTCCCAGCCTCTGTCACCGTTCCCACTCTCCCTCCTCCATCTCCCTACCGTCCCTCCTCACCTGGATCCACCCATCACCTCCCAGCCTCTGTCACCGTTCCCACTCTCCCTCCTCCATCTGCCTACCATCCCTCCTCACCTGGATCCACCCATCACCTCCCAGCCTCTGTCACTGTTCCCACTCTCCCTCCTCCATCTGCCTATAACCCCCTCACCTGGATACACCCATCACCTCCTAGTCTCTGTCACTGTTCCCACTCTCCCTCCTCCATCTCCCTACCACTCCTTCTCACCCAGATCCACCCATCACCTCCCAGCCTCTGTCACTGTTCCCACTCTCCCTCCTCCATCTGCCTACCATCCCTCCTCACCCAGATCCACCCATCACCTCCCAGTCTCTGTCACCATTCCCACTCTCCCTCCTCCATCTGCCTACCATCCCTCCTCACCTGGATCCACTCATCACCTCCCAGCCTCTGTCACTGTTCCCACTCTCCCTCCTCCATCTCCCTACCACTCCTCCTCACCCAGATCCACTCATCGCCTCCCTGCAATGGGTGCCTGGGGCAGTGGTCGAGGCAGAAACATTAGAGGCACTTGGACAGGCACCAGACTGAGGAAAATGGCAGCTCAGTTTAGTTGGCCGTTTGACTACTAATTTAGTTGTTTCGGCACAACACTGTGGACCGAAGGGCCTAGTCCAATGCTGTATTGTTCGATGTTCTATGTTTGGTTTTCAGGCAGTGGGTGACTGTGATCTGGGGCCCGTTGCTTGGTGAAACATCTGGAACAGATCCAGCTGTGAGCTGGGTGACTCTCAATTCAGTGGTTTACTCAATGGTCCCAGTTAATATCAGAGAACCTGAAATTCCTACTCTCCGCAGACATCCACCAAACAGAAGAAGAATGAATGACAGGAAGATATCAGAACTCTCTGGGTCAGGTGGAATGAGCATGGACCCATTCTGATTCAGAATGATTTAAGACCATAAGATATAGGAGCAGAATTAGGCCTCTCGGCCCCAATCTCCTGCCTTCTCCCCATATCCCTTCATGCCCTGACCAATCAAGAATCTATCAACCTCTGCCTTAAATATACATAAAGACTTGGCCTCCTCAGCTGCCTGTGGTAAAGAATTCCACAGATTCAACACTCTCTGGCTAAAGAAATTCTTTGCCATCTCCATTCTAATTTGGATTCATTTTTACTTGTCACATGTATATTGAAACAAAGAGCAAAATATGTCGTTTAGATCAACGATCGGCACAGACCAAGGATGTACCGGGGGAGGGGGCAGCCCGCAAGTGTCTCCATGTTTCTGTGACAACGTACATGCCTACAACTTACTGACACTAACCCGTTCGTTTTGGGACTGTGGGAGGAAACTGGAGCACACGAAGGAAACACACGTGGTCATGGAGAGAACGTACAGACTCTTTACAGGCAACGGCGGGAATTAAACCCTAATCGCTGGCGCTGTAAGGTATTATGCTGACCAACCCACTACCATGGGATGGACAGGGGTTGTCAGAGATGCCTCCATCCCATGGGTGAAGAAATAAAATGGTTGCTGAATAGCTGGGAATTCCGCCACGATGGTCCCAAGCCAAACACCATTATGACGGCCCTAGGCCGAAACTCCACATTGACAGCCCCAGGCTGAAACACCACATTGACAGTCCCAGGCCGAAACTCCACATTGACAGTCCCAGGCCGAAACTCCACATTGACAGCCCCAGGCCGAAACACCACATTGACAGTCCCAGGCCGAAACTCCACATTGACAGTCCCAGGCCGAAACTCCACATTAACGGCCCCAGGCCGAAACTCCACATTGACAGCCCCAAGCCAAACTCCACCACAACGGTCCCAGGCTGAAACTCCACCACGACGGTCCCAGGCCGAAACTCCACCACGACGGCCCCGGGCCGAAACTCCACCACAACGGCCCCAGGCTGAAACTCCACCACGACGGCCCCAGGCTGAAACTCCACATTGACAGTCCCAAGCCAAACTCCACCACGATGGTCCCAGTCTGAAACTCCACCTCAACGGCCCCAGGCCGAAACTCCACATTGACGGTCCCAAGCCGAAACTTCACATTGACAGTCCCAAGCCAAACTCCACCACGATGGCCCCAGGCCGAAACTCCACCACGACAGTCCCAGGCCGAAACTCCACATTGACAGTCCCAAGCCAAACTCCACCTCGACAGTCCCAGGCCGAAACTCCACATTGATAGTCCCAAGCTGAAACTCCACCATGACGGCCCCAGGCCAATACTCCACCACGACAGTCCCAGGCCGAAACTCCACATTGACAGTCCCAGGCCGAAACTCCACATTGACAGTCCCAAGCCAAACTCCACCACGATGGTCCCAGGCCGAAACTCCACCACAACGGCCCCAAGCCGAAACTCCACATTGACAGTCCCAAGCCAAACTCCACCACGATGGTCCCAGGCTGAAACTCCACCTCAACGGCCCCAGGCCGAAACTTCACATTGACGGTCCCAAGCCGAAACTTCACATTGACAGTCCCAAGCCAAACTCCACCACGATGGCCCCAGGCCGAAACTCCACCACGACAGTCCCAGGCCGAAACTCCACCATGACAGTCCCAGGCCGAAACTCCACATTGACAGTCCCAGGCCAAAACTCCACATTGACGGTCCCAAGCCGAAACTTCACATTGACAGTCCCAAGCCAAACTCCACCACGACGGCCCCAGGCCGAAACTCCACATTGACAGTCCCAAGCCAAACTCCACCACGACGGCCCCAGGCCAAAACTCCACCACGACAGTCCCAGGCCGAAACTCCACCACAACGGCCCCAGGCCGAAACTCCACCACAACGGTCCCAGGCCGAAACTCCACCACAACGGTCCCAGGCTGAAACTCCACCACGACGGTCCCAGGCCGAAACTCCACCACGACGGCCCCAGGCCAAATCTCCACCTCGACAGTCCCAGGCCGAAACTCCACCACAACGGTCCCAGGCCGAAACGCCACATTGACAGTCCCAGGCTGAAACTCCACCACGACAGTCCCAGGCCGAAATTCCACATTAACGGTCCCAGGCTGAAACTCCACCACGACGGTCCCAGGCCGAAACTCCACATTGTCAGTCCCAGGCCAAACTCCACTATGACGGCCCCAGGCCGAAACTCCACATTGACAGTCCCAGGCTGAAACTCCACATTGACAGTCCCAAGCTGAAACTCCACCACGACAGTCCCAAGCTGAAACTCCACCATGACAGTCCCAAGCTGAAACTCCACCACGACGGCTCCAGGCCAAAACTCCACCTCGACAGTCACAAGCTGAAACTCCACCACGACAGTCCCAGGCCGAAACTCCACCATGACGGTCCCAGGCCAAATCTCCACATTGACAGTCCCAGGCCAAAATTCCACCACGACAGTCCCAGGCCGATACTCCACCATGACAGCCCCAGGCCGATACTCCACCACGACGGTCCCAGGCCGAAACTCCACCACGACGGCCCCAGGCCGAAACTCCACCACGACAGTCCCAGGCCGAATCTCCACCTCGACAGTCCCAGGCCGAAACTCCACCACAACGGCCCCAGGCCGAAACTCCACCACGACGGCCCCAGGCCAAAACTCCACCACGACAGTCCCAGGCCGAAACTCCACCACGACGGCCCCAGGCCGAAACTCCACATTGACAGTCCCAGGCCAAAACTCCACCATGACAGCCCCAGGCCGAAATTCCACCATGACGGTCCCAGGCCAAATCTCCACCTCGACAGTCCCAGGCTGAAACTCCACCTTGAAAGTCCCAGGCCAAAACTCCACTTCATAAAAACATAAAAAATAGGAGCAGGAGTAGGCCATTAGGCCCTTCGAGCCTGCACCGCCATTCAGTATGATCATGGCTGATCATCCAACTCAGAACCCTGTACCTGCTTTCTCTCCATACCCCCCGATCCCTTTTTGCCACAAGGGCCATATCTAACTTACTCTTAAATATAGCCAATGAACCGGCCTCAACTGTTTCCTGTGGCAGAGAATTCCACAGATTCACCACTCTCTGTGTGAAGAAGTTTTTCCTCATCTCGGTCCTAAAAGGCTTCCCCTTTATCCTTAAACTGTGACCCCTCGTTCTGGACTTCCCCAACATCGGAAACAATCTTCCTGCATCTAGCCTGTCCAATCCCTTTAGAATTTTATACGTTTCAATAAGATCCCCCCTCAATCTTCTAAATTCCAGTGAGTATAAGCCTAGTCGATCCAGTCTTTCTTCATATGAAAGTCCTGCTATCCCAGGAATCAATCTGGTGAACCTTCTCTGTACTCCCTATATGGCAAGATTGTCTTTCCTCAGATTAGGGGACCAAAACTGCACACAATATTCTAGGTGTGGTCTCACCAAGGTCTTGTACAACTGCAGTAGAACCTCCCTGCTCCTGTACTCAAATCCTTTTGCTATGAATCCCAACATACCATTTGCCTTTTTCACCGCCTGCTGTACCTGCATGCCCACCTTCAATGACTGGTGTACAATGACACCCAGGTCTCGTTGCATTTCCCCTTTTCCTAATTGGCCACCGTTCAGATAATAATCTGTTTTCCTGTTCTTGCCACCAAAGTGGATAACCTCACATTTATCCACATTAAATTGCATCTGCCATGAATTTGCCCACTCACCTAACCTATCCAAGTCACCCTGCATCCTCTCAGCATCCTCCTCACACCTAACACTTGCCCAGCTTCGTGTCATCCGCAAACTTGGAGATGCTGCATTTAATTCCCTCGTCTAAATCATTAATATATATTGTAAACAACTGGGGTCCCAGCACTGAGCCTTGCGGTACCCCACTAGTCACTGCCTGCCATTCTGAAAAGGTCCCATTTACTCCCACTCTTTGCTTCCTGTCTGCCAACCAATTCTCTATCCACATCAATACCATACCCCCAATACCGTGTGCTTTAAGTTTTCACACTAATCTCCTGTGTGGGACCTTGTCAAAAGCCTTTTGAAAATCTAAATATAGCACATCCACTGGCTCTCCCCCATCCACTCTACTAGTTACATCTTCAAAAAATTCTATAAGATTCGTCAGACATGATTTTCCTTTCACAAATCCATGCTGAATTTGTCCGATGATTTCACCTCTTTCCAAATGTGCTGTTATCACATCTTTGATAACCGACTCTAGTATTTCCCCCACCACCGATGTCAGACTAACCGGTCTATAATTCCCTGGTTTCTTTCTCCCTCCTTTTTTAAAAAGTGGGGTTACATTAGCCACCCTCCAATCCTCAGGAACTAATCCAGAATCTAAGGAGTTTTGAAAAATTATCACTAATGCATCCACTATTTCTTGGGCTACTTCCTTAAGCACTCTGGGATGCAGACCATCTGGCCCTAGGGATTTATCTGCCTTTAATCCCTTCAATTTACCTAACACCACTTCCCTACTAACATGTATTTCCCTCAGTTCCTCCATCTCACTAGACTCTCGGTCCCTTACTATTTCCGGAAGATTATTTATGTCCTCCTTCGTGAAGACAGAACCAAAGTAGTTATTCAATTGGACTGCCATGTCTTTGTTCCCTATGATCAATTCACCTGTGTCTGACTGTAAAGGACCTACATTTGTCTTAACCAACCTTTTTCTTTTCACATATCTATAAAAGCTTTTACAGTCAGTTTTTAAGTTCCCTGTCAGCTTTCTCTCATAATCTTTTTTCCCTTTCCTAATTAAGCCCTTTGTCCTCCTCTGCTGGTCTCTGAATTTCTCCCAGTCCTCAGGTGTCCCGCATTTTTTTTTGCTAATTTATATGTTTCTTCTTTGGACTTGATACTATCCCTAATTTCCCTTGTCAGCCACGGGTGCACTACCTTCCCTGGTTTATTCTTTTGCCAAACTGGGATGAACAATTGTTGTAGTTCATCCATGCGATCTTTAAATGCTTGCCATTGCATATCCACCGTCAACCCTTTAAGTATCATTTGCCAGTCTATCTTAGCTAATTCACGTCTCATACCTTCAAAGTTACCCTTCTTTAAGTTCAGAACCTTTGTTTCTGAATTAACTATGTCACTCTCCATCTTAATGAAGAATTCCTCCATATTATGGTCACTCTTACCCAAGGGGCCTCGCACGACAAGATTGCTAACTAACCCTTCCTCATTGCTCAGTACCCAGTCTAGAATGGCCTGCTCTCTAGTTGGTTCCTCAACATGTTGGTTCAGAAAACCAACCCGCATACATTCCAAGAAATCCTCTTCCTCAGCACCCTTACCAATTTGGTTCACCCAATCTATATGTAGATTGAAGTCACCCATTATAACTGCTGTTCCTTTATTGCACGCATTTCTAATTTCCTGTTTAATGCCATCCCCAACCTCACTAGATAGATAGATAGATAGATAGATAGATAGATACTTTATTCATCCCCATGGGGAAATTCAACATTTTTTCCAATGTCCCATACACTTGTTGTAGCAAAACTAATAACATACAATACTTAACTCAGTAAAAAAATATGATATGCATCTAAATCACTATCTCAAAAAGCATTAATAATAGCTTTTAAAAAGTTCTTAAGTCCTGGCGGTTGAATTGTAAAGCCTAATGGCATTGGGGAGTATTGACCTCTTCATCCTGTCTGAGGAGCATTGCATCGATAGTAACCTGTCGCTGAAACTGCTTCTCTGTCTCTGGATGGTGCTATGTAGAGGATGTTCAGAGTTTTCCATAATTGACCGTAGCCTACTCAGCGCCCTTCGCTCAGCTACCGATGTTAAACTCTCCAGTACTTTGCCCACGACAGAGCCCGCCTTCCTTACCAGCTTATTAAGACGTGAGGCGTCCCTCTTCTTAATGCTTCCTCCCCAACACGCCACCACAAAGAAGAGGGCGCTCTCCACAACTGACCTATAGAACATCTTCAGCATCTCACTACAGACATTGAATGACGCCAACCTTCTTAGGAAGTACAGTCGACTCTGTGCCTTCCTGCACAAGGCATCTGTGTTGGCAGTCCAGTCTAGCTTCTCATCTAACTGTACTCCCAGATGCTTGTAGGTCTTAACCTGCTCCACACATTCTCCATTAATGATCACTGGCTCCTAACACTACTACTGTTAGGTGGCCTGTACACAACTGCCACCAGCGTTTTCTGCCCCTTAGTGTTACGCAGCTCTACCCATATCTATTCCACATCCTCCAGGCTAATGTCCTTCCTTTCTATTGCGTTAGTCTCCTCTCTAACCAGCAATGCTACCCCACCTCCTTTTCTTTCCTGTCTATCCCTCCTGAATATTGAATACCCCTGGATGTTGAGCTCCCATCCTTGGTCACCCTGGAGCCATGTCTCTGTGATCCCAACTATATCATATTCATTAAGAACTATCTGCACATTCAATTCATCCACCTTGTTATGAATGCTCCTCGCATTGACACACAAAGCCTTCAGGCTTGTTTTTACAACACTCTTAGTCCTTATACAATTATGTTGAAAAGTGGCTCTTTTTGCTTTTTGCCCTGGATTTGCCTGCCTGCCACTTTTACTTTTCACCTTACTACTTTTCGCTTCTACCCTCATTTTCCACCCCTCTGTCTCTCTGCACTTGTTCCCATCCACCTGCCACATTAGTTTAAAGCCTCCTGAACAGCAGTAGCAAACGCTCCCCCTAGGACATTCGATGGTCCCAGGCTGAAACTCCACCACAGCAGTCCCAAACCCGGCTGTGAAAGGAGGAGGGTTGGGTATGGGGCTAGCAACCCCATTCTGTAAAATTCCAGAGCTACAGAAACACCAACAGAAGCTCCAAAGACCTTGCCCTGGGAGAGGAGGGACACTCAAGGAAGATGGGCTATACTTGGAGACAACGTGAAAGACCGGCCCAAGACAGAGGACTCTGGCGAGCTTCTATGTCCCAGTAGTGGTGATGGGCCTAAGAGGAAGAAGAGGAGCACAGACTTGTTGGTGAGGCCAGTACAGGAATGACAGGCCAAATGGTTCCCTTCTCTGCTGCAATAGTTTATGAACGTGTACTCGCCAGTAAGAGTGCTAATGTCCCACGGATCCTTCAGCCAGCTGCCAGAACACATTACAGCTAACGTTCTGCATATGTTATCAATCTGCCAATCAGCCAAGTGTGACAGAAAGACAGTGGTAAACTCAACTGCGTTAACAGGCCCACACCTCAGTGTAATTGTTTCCGTCAGGCCAAGCACCAGATCAATGGCACTCAGCAGAGATTTAGAGCACTCCACCAGTATTATTAGTGACAGCCTTTCTGTGGAAGACAAAGATGTGTTTGGCCGTCAGTTCTCTGCGTTCACCAGAGTGTGCCCATCGAACCGATTCAGTGAGCAGCTCTGCTAGTGGTCAGAATCAGTATCAGCTTTAATATCACCGTCACATCTTGTCAAATTTGTTGTTTTGTGGCAGCAATACATCGCAATACTTTATTAAAAACTAAAAATTACAATAAGAAGTCATCAAGTCTCGGCCTGAAACGTTGACTGTTTATTCATCTCCATAGATGCTGCCTGACCTGCCGAGTTCCCCCAGCGTTTTGTGTGTGTGTGTTGCTCTGGATTCCCAGCATCTTAGTGTTCATGGGCTGGTTTGCTGTTCATTCCGAAATCTGATGGTGGTGGAGGAGAAGCTGTTCCTAAAGCATTCACTGTGTGTCTTCAGTTCAAAAGTTCAAAATTCATTATCAAAGTACATGCATACCCTGAGATTCATTTACTTGTGGGCATACTCAGTAAAGTCTATAATAGAATAATAACCATAATAAAATTAGTGAAAGACTGCACCAACTTGGGCGTTCAACCAGGCCCCTGTACCTCCTCCCTGATGGTGGCAATGAGAAGAGGGCATGTCCTGGGTGATGGGGTCTTTAACAACGGATGCCGCCTTTGTGAGGCATCGCCTTTTGAGGTATCCTTAATGCTGGGAGAGGTTAGTGCCCTTGATGGAGCTAGCTGAGTTTACAACTTTCTGTTGCTTTTTCTGATCCTGGGCAGTGGCCCCTCCACACCAGACGGTGATGCAGCCAGTTAGAATGCTCTCCACAGTATATCTCTAGAAGTTTGTGAGTGTTTCAGTGATATACCAACTCTTCCCCAACTCCTAATGAAATATAGCCACTGTCTTGCCTTCTTTATGGATGCATTGATATGTTGGGTCCAGGTTAGGTCCTCAGAGATATTGACATTCAGGAACTTGAAATTGCTCATGTTTGATGCCACTTTCAAGGAATTATGGACCTGTGTTCCCAGATCTCCTTGTTCTGCAGCACTCCCCACATGCTCTACCATGTAAGTCCTACCCTGGTTTGGCAGAGGGAAGGAAGCTGTTCTTGAAATGTTGAATGTGTGTCTTCAGACTCTCGTACCTCCTCCCTGATGATTGAGAAGAGGGCATGTCCTGGGTGGTGGGGTCCTTGATGATGGATGCTGCCCGTTTCAGGCATCACCTCTTGAAGATGTCCACAGAATTCACACCCTTCCTCTACAATGAGGCTTCACTCAGGGGAAGCACTTTCTCAGAACCATCTCAGATTGGTTGTGTGTCAGACAACAGCCTGATCTTAGTGTCTCAGCCTCTACTCCAACCCTCCCATCAATACATCTCCAGAGAGATCCAGGGGACCACTGAGACGTAGTTATAGAGTCATAGAATGCTAAAGCCCAGAAACAGGTCATTTGGCCCATCTAGTCCACGACAAATCGTTACTCTGTCTAAGCTGACGACCCACAGCTGGACCACAGCCCTCCTTAACCCTCCCATTCATGTACCGTGTGTGTGTGTGTGTGTGTGTGTGTGTGTGTGTGTGTGTGTGTGTGTGTGTGTGTGTGTGTGTGTGTGTGTGTGTGTGTGTGTGTGTGTGTGAGTGTGTGTGTGTGTGTGTGAGTGTGTGTGTGAGAGTGTGTGTGTGTGAGTGTGTGTGTGTGTGTGTGTGTGTGTGAGAGAGTGTGTGTGTGTGTGTGTGTGTGTGTGTGTGAGTGTGTGTGTGTGTGTGTGTGAGTGTGTGTGTGAGTGTGTGTGTGTGTGTGTGTGTGTGTGTGTGTATTAAGTAGTTAAATAAAAAATAGTGCAAAGACAGAAATAATAAAAGTGGGGTAGTGTTCATGGGTTCAGTGTCCATTCAGAAATCAGATGGCAGAGGGGAAGAAGCTGTTCCTGAATCGCTGAGTGTGTGTCTTCAGGCTCCTGTACCTCCTCCCTGATGGCAGAGGGGAAGAAGCTGTTCCTGAATCAGTGAGTGTGTGTCTTCAGGCTCCTGTACCTCCTCCCTGATGGCAGAGGGGAAGAAGCTGTTCCTGAATCAGTGAGTGTGTGTCTTCAGGCTCCTGTCCCTCCTCCCTGATGGCAGAGGGGAAGAAGCTGTTCCTGAATCACTGAGTGTGTGTCTTCAGGCTCCTGTACCTCCTCCCTGATGGCAGAGGGGAAGAAGCTGTTCCTGAATCAGTGAGTGTGTGTCTTCAGGCTCCTGTACCTCCTCCCTGATGGCAGAGGGGAAGAAGCTGTTCCTGAATCGCTGAGTGTGTGTCTTCAGGCTCCTGTACCTCCTCCCTGATGGCAGAGGGGAAGAAGCTGTTCCTGAATCACTGAGTGTGTGTCTTCAGGCTCCTGTACCTCCTCCCTGATGGCAGCAATGAGAAGAGGGCATGACATGGGTGATGGGTCCTTAATGATGGACACCGCCTTTCTGAGGCATCATTCCTTGAAGTTGTCTTGGATACTACGGAGGCTGGTACCCAAGATGGAGCTGACTTTCCGTTGCTTTGTTCGATCCTGTGCAGTAGCCACCGCCCGCCCCCCCCCCCCCCATACCAGACAGTGATGCAGTCTTTCAGAATGCTCTCCGCAGTACATCTGTAAGAGGTTTCCAAGTGTTTTAGGTGACAAACCAAATCTCTTCAAACTCCTAATGAAATATAGCTGCTGTCTCATCTTCTTTGTAGTTGCATCGATATGTTTGGACTAGATCCTCAAAGATCTATGAGGATTGGTTCATGTTCCCTCTTCCTACCCTTCCTGAAGTCCACAATCAGCTCTTTGGTCTTACTGACATTGAGTGCAAAGTTGTTGCTCCGACACCACTCGACTAGCTGGTATATCTCTCCCCTGTATGCCCCCTCAGCTCTGTCTGAGAATCTACTAACCACAGTTGTATCATCAGCAAATTTATAGATGGCAACCCACATCCACCATTTCTGAATAGGGAGTGGTGGGACTTGGCAGGAGACTGGGTTGACACTGACTAGATGGGCTAAAAGGCCTGTTTCTGTGCTGTAATACTGTATGACTCTGTAACTCCCCTGGGATTCCACCCTTCACCTATACACTGGGGACAATTTACAGATACCGGTTAACCCAGGGAACAGAGTCGTGACCCCTGTGAGCCTCTGCAAGTGTATTGTTAATTGCCTTAGCCAGAGTCATTAAGCTTTCTGTTTAACCTTGATAAGTTTATTCTGAATGGCACAGGTTTTCCATGTGCTGTGATTATTTAAGGCAGACTCAAGATTAGCACCGGTCGCAGGGTCCTTGTGTTTTGAGAACGATTCGTCTCACGGTGTCACTCGGTTGAGCCACCAATATTCTGTTGGAATTCCTATGAATAAATTCTTTTTTCCGTCTCCACATGGGAGTCTGTCGTTTCTCCGCACTCGTCATCACACCGTGGCAGTGGGAACACCCAGTAGGAAGGAACATACAGATTCCACACAGACAGCACCCGAGGTCCGGAACAAACATGGGAAACAAGAACTCTTCTTCCAGCACCTCCACTGTGTTGGAAAATAATTAATTACTGGGGGATTGAGGCAGGAATCACTGTATCTTCCGAGGTGGATAACGGAGGGGGAGGGAAATGCTGAGAGGGGTTCAAATGGAAGTTTCACAGATTCAGCGCAAGGCCACAAAAATATTCTGAGCCACAGTTGACCTGGGAGCTTCACGTTATATATTGCATCCCATTCCGCTTTTCTGTTAAGGCCACTAGTATGACTGATACCAATAACACCACTGCTGTTGGCAGAATTTCTGGAGACAAGGAGGCATACAGGAGCAAGATAGATCAGCTGGTTGAGTGGTGTGCCTACGACAACCTTGCATTCAACGTCAGTAAGACCAGGGAATTGACTTCAGGAAGCGGAAGTCGAGGGAACACACATCGGGGATCAGCAGTGGAAAAGGTGAGCAACTTCAAGCTCCTGGGTGTCAACACCTCAGTAAATCTCCTGTGGACCCACAATCATGAAGAAAGCAGAAGCACGGACAAGTCTGCAGGTGCTGGAGGGGGAGGGAGAAGAAAGCACACCAGCAGCTCTACTTCATTAGGAGTTTCAGGAGATTTGGCACGTCTCCAAAGAAGCTGTGAGAAGCAATCTGATTGGCTGTACCACAGCCTGCTGTGGAGGCCCCAATGCACGGGATCGCAAGAGGCTGCAGAGGCTCGTAGTCTCAGGCAGATCCATCACGGGCACAAGCCTCCCCTCCATCGAGGACATCTCAAGAGGTAGTGCCTCAAGAAGGTGGCATCCGTCACTAAGGACCTTCACCTTCTCGTTGCTGTCAACAGGGAGGAGATGCAGGAGCCTGAAGACACAAACTCTGTGTTTTAGGAACAGGTTTCTGAGTAATCCATTAAACCGGGAAACAGTACCGCGTTATTTTCTTTATTTGCACTATTTCTTAATTTATTTTGTAACATGCAAATCTTATGTCTTCACACTGTACTGTTACCGCAAAACAATAAATTTCACATCATCTACAGTGCTGTGCAAAAGTCTGAGGCACTCATATATATCTAGGGTGCCCAAGACTTTCACACAGTACTGTAGTAATTTTATGTATTGTACTGTACTGCTGCCGCAAAAAAAAACAAATTTCATGACGTATGTGAGTGATGATAAACCTGATTCTGATCTGGGTCTCTATTGTGGACTGAGAGTGGGAAGGGGGCAGGGAGAGGGGAATCATGGTTGGGAAAAGGGGAAGGGAGAGGGGAGGGAGTGGGAAACACCAGAGAGACATTCTGTAGTGATCAATAAACCAATTGTGTGGAATCAAATGACTTTGCCTGGTGTCTCAAGGCTGGGTGTGTCTGTACCTGATGCACTCACTCCGAGACGTAAAAGCGAGATATCGGCTTTTATTGACTGGAAGAAGGAACGAGCAGTGAGTGACCACCATACTACATCCTGGAGACAGAGAGGCCGGGCTCTCCATCACCTTTATACAGGGGTCTGTGGGAGGAGCCACAGGAGCAGTCATCAGGGGGCGTGTCCAGACAGGTATATGTAGTTCACCACAGTACCTGCACCAAACTCACCCCTGGCACTCCTTCTCTGCCACCTGTCCCACACCCCTCCCATGGTGCTCCACCCTCACCACTCCCAATATCCTTCACTCCCTCCAGATTTACAAACACGCTCTCCACTCCATGCAGGCACCCCAACTATAGATATATATACGCTTAAGACTTTTGCATATTACTGTAAATCAGTGGCGATATAGATTGAACTTTATGCAGTAGCTGGTTCAGGACAATAAAACAGTGACAGCACGTCGGTGTTACTGTGTAACAGTGTGTGTGTTTAACCAGTAACATAGGAAGTAAGATATTAGTCTCACTCGTAAAAGATCAGAACTCCTCCAAGACTTAACCCATGTGGAGGAATTCCTGCAAACTTCACGTCCTTCACTGAGTGACCTGGTGGCTCTAAGACATGGGAGCAGAATGAGGCCACTCAGCCCATCGAGTCTGCTCCACCATTCCACCATGGCTGGCTCATTATCCATCATCAGAGATCCTCATCACCCAGGTCGTGCTCTCTTCTTGCTGCTGTCATCAGGTAGAAGGTACAAGAGCCTCAGGACTCGCACCACCAGGTTCAGGAACAGTTACTACCCCTCAATCATCAGGTGCTTGAACAAAATGGGATAACCACACTCACTTGCCCATCCATTGAGATGTTCCCACAACCAATGATCTCACTTTAAGGACTCTTTATCTCGTTATTTCATGTTCACGTTATTTATTGCTATTTATTTATATTTGCATTTGCACAGCTTGTTGTCTTCAGCACTCTGGTTGATCTTTCACTGATCCTGTTATAGTTACTATTCTATAGATTTGCTGAGAATGCCCGCAGGAAAATCAATCTCAGGGTTGTATATGGTGACACATATGTACTCTGATAATAAAATTTGCTTTGAACTTTGATGTATTATTCCTTTCAACCCCAATCTCCTGCCTTCTCCCTGTAACCTTTGATGCCCTGACTAATCAAGAACCTTTCAACGTCTGCTTTAAATATACTCAATGACTTGGCATCTACAGTGGTCTGTGGCAAAGAATTCCACAGATTCACCAACCTCTGACTAAAGAAATTCCTCCTCATCTCCGTTCCAAAGGGACGTCCTTCTATTCTGAGCACGTATTGTGGTCCCAGACTCTCCTACTTGAAACATCCTCTCCACATCCACTCTAGCTAGGCCTTTCAATCACATTGATTGTGGGTTCTTGCTGTGCACAGGTTGGTGACCGTGTCTCCCACACTGTGCCTGATCAGCCATGAAGTTTCCTGAGATGTCTTGAGAGGGAGGAGTGAGGTTCACCCAGGAGGGAACTGAACAATGTGGAGGTAGACCAGGACCTCACTCTAGGGGTGAGCAGGGAGAGTGGGTTGGTCTCTGGATAGCTGAGGAGTCAAAGGCGATTTCTCGCCTCACTGAAGATGCTCCGCCGACTGTGCACTGGGCTACTGCAGCCATGAGATTCTGGAGTTTGTCCAAGGCTAACTAACCATGAAGGAATGTAAACAAGAAGTCTTGGAAGGAATCCAATCCCAGCGTACTGGGGTCTCAGAAGCAGTGTTTTAATTATGGCTCATGGTCACAGACACACAGGAGTTACCAGTCAGATAGTGTGGCAGACATCACACACTCATCATCATCATAAGATAGAGGAGCAGAACTAGGCCATTTGGCCCATCGAGTCTGCTCCACCATTTCATCATTTCCCTCTCAGCCCCAATCTCCTGCCTTCTCCCTGTATCCCTTCATGCCCTGACCAATCAAGAATCTATCAACCAACCTTTTCCTTAAATATACCCAGTGATGGCCTCTGCAACTCCCTGTGGCAATGAAATCCACAGACTCACCACTCCCTGGCTAAAGAAATTCCTCCAGATCTCCATTCTAAAAGGATGCCCCTCTATGCCAACACAGATGCTTTGTGCAGGAAGGCACAGAGTCGACTGTACTTCCTAAGAAGGTTGGCGTCATTCAATGTCTGTAGTGAGATGCTGAAGATGTTCTATAGGTCAGTTGTGGAGAGCGCCCTCTTCTTTGTGGTGGCGTGTTGGGGAGGAAGCATTAAGAAGAGGGACGCCTCACGTCTTAATAAGCTGGTAAGGAAGGCGGGCTCTGTCGTGGGCAAAGTACTGGAGAGTTTAACATCGGTAGCTGAGCGAAGGGCGCTGAGTAGGCTACGGTCAATTATGGAAAACTCTGAACATCCTCTACATAGCACCATCCAGAGACAGAGAAGCAGTTTCAGCGACAGGTTACTATCGATGCAATGCTCCTCAGACAGGATGAAGAGGTCAATACTCCCCAATGCCATTAGGCTTTACAATTCTACCACCAGGACTTAAGAACTTTTTAAAAGCTATTATTAATGCTTTTTGAGATAGTGATTTAGATACATATCAGATTTTTTACTGAGTTAAGTATTGTATGTAATTAGTTTTGCTACAACAAGTGTATGGGACATTGGAAAAAAGTTGAATTTCCCCATGGGGATGAATAAAGTATCTATCTATCTATCTATCTATCTATTCCAAGGCTGTGTCATCGTCATCATTATGTGTCGTGTTGAACCAACGTGGGCGATCATGGTCTTTGACCGTGATTGTTTTTGACAAATTTTTCTACGGAAGTGGTTTGCCATTGCCTTCTTCTGAACAGTGTCTTTACAAGATGGGTGACCCCAGTGATTATCAATACTCTTCAGAGATTGTCTGCCTGGTGTCAGTGGTCGCATAACCAGGACTTGTGATCTGCACCAGCTGCTCGTACGAGTATCCACCACCTGCTCCCATGGCTTCACGTGACCCTGGTCGAGGTGGTGGGGTGTGGCTAAGCAGGTGCTACATCTTGCCCAAGGGTGATCTGCAGGCTAGCAGAGCTTAGGAACACCTTAACACCCTCTTTGGTAAAGATGTATCTTCACCCCACCACCCACACACTAGCGGGTGGAATTTGTGTGAGGTGTCGTGCACTGGGAGGACAAACCAGGGTAGGACTTACACGGTGAGCATTAGGGCACTGAGGAGTGCGGTAGAAAAAATGGATCTGGGAATACAGGTCCATGTTTCATTGAAAGTGGGGATAACTTCACTCACCCCAACACTGAACAGTTCACACAACTTACAGACTCACTTCCAAGGACTCTTTATCCCATGTTCTTGATATTTATTGCTTAGTTATTTATTATTATTGTTTCTTTTATTATTATTTTTGTGGTTACACAGTTTGTTGCACAATGCACATTGGCTGTTTGGCTATCTTGCGTACTCTTCCATTGAATCTGTCGTGTTTCTGTGTATTTGCTGTGAATAACCACAGGAAAATGAATCTCAGGGTTGTATATGGTGGCGTATATGTACTTCGATAATTTTGAACAGCTGGATAGGATCGTAAAGAGAACTTTAGCACATTTACCTTCCTAAATCAAGGTGTGCTGAAGTTGTGTAAGAATTGGTGAGGCCTGATTTGGAGTATTATGTACAGTTCTGGTAAACTACCTACAGGAAAGATGTAAATAAGATTAAAGGAGTGCAGGGAAGATTTACAAGGATGTTTCCAGGACTTGAGGACCTGAATTATAGGGAAAAATTGAATAGGTTTGGACCTTATTCCCTGGAGCAGAGGAGAATGAGGGGAGATTTGATCGAGGTATACAAAATTATGAGGGGTATAGATAGGGTGAACACAAGCATTGAGGTTGTGTGAGTCCAGAAATAGAGGTCAGAGGTTAAGGGTGAAAGGTGAAATGTTTAAGGGGAATCTGAGGGGGAGCTTCTGATGGTGAGAGCGTGGAATGAGCTGTCAGTGCAAGTGATTGCAACATTTCAGAGAGGTTTGGATAGGTACAGGGAAAGGAGGGGTATGGAGGGCTACGGTCCAGGTAGGATTAGTCAAAATAATAGTATGGCACAGGTTAGATGGGCCAAATGGCCTGTTTCTCTGCTGTAATGCTCTCTAACTCTATGGCATGTCCTCACGTTTTGCCCGAGCAGAAATGAAGCTGGAAAAAGGAGCCTCTCGCAGGTCAGGAACAGAGAGATCGCTGGCCTATTTCCCTGTTGGATGTGAGGACCAAGACAGAAAGAGAAGACAGAGATATCAGTTGAGTCAGAAACATGCAGGAAAGGCAAAGAAAGACTGAATTACTGGTAAAAGCTGATCTGAGATCCATTGCCACTTACCTATTTCCTCCAGGAGAATTGGACAGGTCACCCTGGTGATTTATTGGGATAATTACCCAAGGATTAATTAATTATAGAATGCAAAATATATAATGTAATAGATTAACTACATTGGAAATTGAACACCATTTAATTACCATGATCTATAATGCATTTAACTTACTGAGAAGGGACTTCCTCAACAGTAATTTTTCCATTTTCTGCTGCCTTGTGAAGTGCCTTCCCCAATCTACACGAAACACTGTTGTAGCATCCATCATCAGGGACCCCACTCACCCAGGCCATGTTCTCTTCTCACTGTCACCATCAGGAGGAGGAACAGGAGCCTCAGGCCTCACCCACCAGGTTCAGGAACAGTTATTGCCCTTCAATTATCAGGCTCTTGAACCAGAGGAGATAACTTCACTCAACTTCACTCTTCCCATCTTTTAAATGCTCCCACAACCTATGGATTTACACCCATGAGGTGACATGAAAAAATACAGTCCACATACTGACCCAAAAAATCTCTTCTCTTTAAAAAAATGACACCTGGTTGTGACACACAGTGGATAACTTCACTCACCACCATCATTGAAATGTTCCCACAGCCTATGGACTCACTTTCAAGGACTCTTCATCTCATGGTCTCGATATTTATTGCTTATTCGTTTATTATTATTTCTTTATTTTTGTATTCGCACAGTTTGTTGTCTTTTGTACACTGGTTGAACACCCAAGTTGGTGAGGCTTTTCACTGATTCTATTCTGGTCATTATTCTAGTATGGATTTATTGAGTATCCCCATAAGGAAATGAATCTCAGGGTAGTAAATGGAGACAAACAGCATGTGCACTTTGATAATAAATTTACTTTGAATTTTGGAACCCTGACTCAGGGCTGAGAGAACTTTGACTCCACTGCCTCTCCTGATCCCACTCTCCCTCCATTGGGACGCCTTCTGGAAACCGATGTCCTCCAGTCCAGGCTGCTGTCTCCACCCTGGCTCAGGCTGGCATGATCTTTAGGTTTGTAGGGGTGGTTGTGAGGACAACACAGGGAGTTATTTGCCAAGTTGGGGCT
Organism: Hemitrygon akajei; assembly: GCF_048418815.1. NCBI lineage: Eukaryota > Metazoa > Chordata > Chondrichthyes > Myliobatiformes > Dasyatidae > Hemitrygon > Hemitrygon akajei. Next base: position 129,086,955 of record NC_133130.1, on the reverse strand, counting down.
TAGGGACAGAGGTGAGGGGAGTTAGAGATCAGGGGTAGACAAGAGACTGGGTTGGAGTGCTCCACAGTAGAAGGCCAGTGATCCCTGTGAACGGATCTCAGACCAGCAGGTAGGTCCCTACAGGTGAAATGCTTCAAAGCACTTATTATCAAAGTTTGTATAAATTACACAACCTTGAGATTTGTCTCCTTACAGGCAGCCACAAAACAAGAAACACAAAGGAACCCATTAAATAAAAGACCGACAAACACCCAGTGTGAAAAGGGAGAAAAAAAAACGTCGTGCAAAAAGTAAAGCAGATGCATTTAGAAAGAAAGTGAGCCCTCAGACACGAAGCCCGCAGACTCACACCATCAGCAAAGACAGGGAATCTTGTCCTGCCTCTTACCAAATGGCATCGTCACTGTCCCTACGCTCCTGCTCTACAGTAAGACTGACTGCTGTGACAACGTTTCCACCCTGAGAAATGCCAGCGGGAAACACGTGCAAACAATGGGGCAAAAGGGATCTTCAGTGCCCAGCAGGGAGACCGGGCCTACCCTAGTCCCAACATATCAATGCAGCAAGGCAGCGGCTGTGTTTCATTAGGAGTTTAAGGAAATTTGTTCTGTCACCTCAATCACTGAAAAACTTCTACAGGTGTACAGTGGAGAGCATTCTAACTGGCTGTGTCACCGTCTGGTATGCGGGGGGGATGCAGGACTGGGTGGGGGGGGTACTGCACAGGATCGAAATAAGCTGCAGAGAGTTCTAAACTCAGTCACCTCCATCACGGGCACAAGCCTCCATGGTATCCAGGACGTCTTCAGGTAGCAGTTCCTCAGGAAGGATGCATCCATCATTTAGGATCTCTATCGCACAGGACGTGCCCTTGTTCTCATTGCTACCATCGGGAAGGAGGTCCAGGAGCCTGAAGACACACACTCAGCGATCCAGGAACAGCTTCTTCCCCTCTGCCATCAGGGAGGAGGTACAGGAGCCTGAAGACACACACTCAGTGATTCAGGAACAGCTTCTTCCCCTCTGACATCTGATTTCTGAATGGACATTGAACCCATGAGCACCACCTCACTACTTTTTAAAATTTATTTTGGTTTTTGCACTACTTCTTTTAACCTAACTATTTAATATACGTATATATAATTACTGTCATTCAGTTTTTCATGTATTGTATTGAACTGCTGCCACGAAGTTAACAAATTTCACGACACGTGTCGGTGATGTTAAAGCTGATTCTGACTCTGACTTCTCTGCTGCACACCGCCAGGAATTTTCTCCTTCAGACTCTGGAAGAGGAAGTTTAAAAGAAAAGGTTAAGAGGGAAATATTTGAGGTTTGTCACATACCAATCCTTTGAGGTAGAAACTTCAGTGATGGCAGTGCGCTGTCGGAGGAGAATTCTGAGCTTCTACATTTCCTTGTACATCGAAACTGTCAAAACCTTTGGATGCAGCCCAAGCGCGGAGTGAGAGACTCTGAAGCGGGTCGACGGTTCATTGAGGATTTAAAGGAAAAGAAACATGATAAACAATAGGACACACACACACACACACACACACACACACACACACACACACACACACTCACACACACACACACACACACACACACACACACACACTCACTCTCACACACGCACACACACACACACACACACACTCTCACACACACACACACACACACACACACACACTCACACACACACACACACACACACTCACTCTCACACACGCACACACACACACACACACACGCACACACTCACACACACACACACACACACACACACACACACACACACACACACACACACACACACACACACACACACACACACACACACACACACACACACACACACACACACACACACACACACCAGGTGAGGCAACACTTCACCTGCTGGGGTTGGCTGTTGTGTCCGGTACTCCCGATGTGGTCTCCTCTATGTTGGTGAGTCCCACTGTAAATTAGGGGACTGCTTCATCAAGCACTTCCGCTCCATCTGAAACGAGCAGGATTTCCCAGTGGCCAAATGTTTTAATTCCCATTCCCATTCCAACATGTTGGTCCACGGCCTCCTCTTGTACCACAATGAGGCCACCCTCAGGGTGGAGGAGCAACACCTCATATTCCATCTGGGTAGCCTCCAACCTGATGGCATGAACATCAATTTCTCCTCTGGTAAAAAAAATTCCTCCCCCCCCTTCCTCTATTCACCACTCCAACCTTTTATTTCTTATCACCTGCCTGTCACCTCCACCCCTTCCCTGTCCCTCCTCCTTCCCTTTCTCCCACAGTCCACTCTCCTCTCCTATCATATTCCTTCCTCTCCAGCCCTTCACCTTTCCCACCCTCCTGGCTTCACCCATCACCTTCCAGCCAGCCTCCTTCCCCTCCGCCCACCTTTTTATCCAAATGTCTTCCCTCTTCCTTCTCGATCCTGAGGGGTCTCGGCCCAAAACATTGACTGATATTCATCTCCATGGTTCCTCCAGCATTTTGAGTGTGTTGCTCTGGATTTCCAGCATCTGCAGAATCCCCTGTGTTTATGAAACACTGGGCTAACGGGGCAGTTAATGAAAACTCTCAAACTGAAAGTTAATGTCAACGCTGTAGCTGAAGCAATAACTAATACTAAATGAGTTTTGCTCCTTTACAGTGTCTGTCCTCTTTCCCAGATGAGGACAAGGGGAAGCAGGGAGTGTAAATGTTGCTGTGCTTTTGGTCAAGTCTCGGCAAGACTAGAACGAAAAGAAGGGAGTAAAATGAAACAGTGATAAGCTGGAATGTGCCTACTCACGTGTGTGATTACCAAACCCGCCTGCGTGAGTGCGTAGGCACCATAGCAGGGTCTGTGGTTGTGATAGAAACACACAGTGAAAGCGCTGTTTGCGTTGACAACCTAAGGATGTGCTGGAGACAGCCTGCAAGTGTCACCACATATTCCACCGTCAACGAGGCATGCCCACAATGTTCAGCAGAACATCACAAGCAACATACATTTCCTTCTTACCGTTTTGATTTTCTCTCCCTGAAGGGGGTGCTTTGGAGGTCAGGAGGGGATCCTATGAAGGCACCAGCCCGAAGACCAGACCTGTTAAAATGGCTTCCTGCAGAGCTGCATAAATTGTTGGTGTACCAATATACACCACGGTATAGTAGCGAAATGTTTTACAGTGCCAGCAATAAAAAGATCGATGTTTACTTCCTCCCGCTGACTGTAAGGAGTTTGTACATTCTCCCTGTGACTGTGTGGGTTCCCTCCCACAGTCCAAATCCGAGTCAGGTTTAAAATCACCGGTGTATGTCCTGAACTTTGTTGTTTTGAAGCAGAGGTACAATGCAATAGCTAATAACAAAAATTGTGAGTTGCAGTAAGTATATATAGTCAAAAAATTAAATTAAATTAGTAGTGCAGAAAGAGAAAAATAAAGTAGTGAGGTAGTGATCGTGGGTTCACTGTCCATTCAGAAACCGGATGGCAGAGGGGAAGAAGTTGTTCCGGAGTAGTTGAGTGTGTGTCTTCAGGCGCCTGTACTTCCTCCCTGATGGTGGCAATGAGAAGGGGGCTTGTCCTGGGTGATGGGGGTCCTTAATGATGGACACCGCCTTTCTGAGGCATCGCTCCTTGCAGATGTCCTGGATACTATGGAGGTTGGTGCCCACGATGGAGCTGACTAATTTTACAACTCTCTGCAGCTTATTTCGATCCAGTGCAGTAGCCCCACCCTCCGCCATACCAGACGGTGACGCAGCCAGTTACACATACGGGTTAGGTTTAGGAAGTTGTGGGAAGTTGCTGGAAGTGGGGCGAGACTTGCACATCCTCAGACTGTGTTGGTAAGTTGACGGAGATGACTCATTTCACTGTATGTTTTGATGTACAAGTGACAAATAAAACTGGTCATTTTCTGAAAAAAATCTTTTTATCTTTTAGAACCTGGGGTGAGTTATTGGGAATGCAAGGAAAATAACATAGAAATACTACAAATGGGTGGTTAGCACAGATTTAATGGGCCAAAAGGGCTGCTTCCATGATGTATGACTCTATCGGTCAGCATTGATGTGTTTCCCCTGATACCCATCCTCAAAGTTGGAAGTAAATTTATTATCCAAATTTCTTGAGGGCATTCACAGTAAATTCAAGAAAGACAGAACAGAATCAGTGAAAGACCACAACAAGGACAGACAAACAACCAGTGTGCAAAGCAACAAACTGTACAGGTGCACAAAGAATTAAATAACCAAGAACGTGAGGTGATGAGCCCTTGGAGGTGAGTCCATAGGTTGGGGGCCTATTACAAACAAGAGAAAATCTGCAGATGCTGGAAATCCAAGCAACACGCACAAAATGCTGGAGGAACTCAGCAGGCCAGATAGCATCTATGGAAAAAGAGTACGGTGGACATTTCGGGCCGAGACCCTTCTGAAGGACCCTTCCTGCTGAAGGGTCTCAGCCCAAAACAACGATTGTACTCTTTTCCATGGATACTGCCTGGCCTGCTGAGGTCCCCCAGCATTTTGTGTCTGTTCCATAGGTTGTGGGAACAGCTCAGTGACGGGCTGAGTGAAGTGACCCACTCTGGTTCAAGAGCCTGATGGCTGAGCGGTAGTAACCATTCCTGAACCTGATGATGTGAGTGCCGAGGGGTCTGTACCTCCTTCCTGATATCAGAGAGTATGAACTGGGTGGTCCTTGATGCAGCAACCACAAGAAATAATTCAAATTAAATATAATTATAAACACAGTGGATTCATTGGGACCAGCACATTTTGGCCCAATTGAGAGGCTGTCCAATTCACTAATGTTTCACGGAAATAGTTAAAAAAGTATAAAAAGACAAACTGAGTAACGAATGATGTATTTAAATGAAATGCAAAACAATCCAGAACATTACCAATGTCACTACAGTACTATAAAACTAAGTATTCATTCCTAATAATTTTGACTGTAAATGAGCAAAATCAGCAGACCTGGACCCATTGCAATTTGCTAATTTCCACAACAGGTCAATGGCAGACACTATCTCCATGGCTCTTCACACAGCTCTACAGCTAGACAACACAAACACCTATGTCAGGATGCTGTTCGTTGACTATAGCTCAGCATTTAATACCATCATTCCCACAATACTGATTGAGAAGTTGCTGAACCTGGGTCTCCGTACCTCCCTCTGCAATTGGATCCTCGACTTCCTAACCGGAAGACCACAGTCTGCGGATTGATGATAACATCCCCTCCTCGCTGACGATCAACACTGGTGCACCTCAGGAGTGTGTGCTTAGCCCACTGCTCTACTCTCTCTACACCCATGACTGTGTGGCTAGGCACAGCTCAAATGCCATCTATAAATTTGATGATGATACAACCATTGTTGGTAGAATCTCAGTTGGTGACAAACGGGCGTACAGGAGCGAGATATGCCAACTAGTGGAATGGTGCTGCAGCAACAACCTGGCACTCAAAGTCAGTAAGACGAAAGAACTGATTACAGGAAGGGTAAGACGAAGGAACACATACCAATCCTCATAGAGGGATCAGAAGTGGAGAGAGTGAGCAGCTTCAAGTTCATGGGTGTCAAGATCTCTGAGGATCTAACCTGGTCCCAACATATCGATGTAGTTATAGAGAAGGCAAGACAGCGACTATACTTTACTAGGAGGTTGAAGAGATTTGGCATGTCTACAAATGAACTCAAAAATTTCTATTGTTGTACCATGGAGAGCCTTCTGATAGGCTGCCTCACTGTCTGGTGTGGTGGGGAGGGACTACTGCACACACAGGTCCAAAAGGGGTTGTGAATTTAGTCGGCTCCATCTTGGGCACTAGCCTACAAAGTACCCAGGACATCTTTAGGGAGGGTGTCTCAGAAAGGCAGTGTCCATTATTAAGGACCTCTAGCACCCTTTTCTCACTGTTACCATCAGGTAGGAGGTACAGAACCTGAAGACACACACTCAACGATTCAGGAACAGCTTCTTCCCCTCTGCCATCAGGGAGGAGGTACAGGAGCCTGAAGACACACACTCAATGATTCAGGAACAGCTTCTTCCCCTCTGCCATCAGGGAGGAGGTACAGGAGCCTGAAGACACACACTCAGTGATTCAGGAACAGCTTCTTCCCCTCTGCCATCAGGGAGGAGGTACAGAACCTGAAGACACACACTCAGCGATTCAGGAACAGCTTCTTCCCTTCTGCCATCCGATCCCTAAATGGACATTGAATCTTTGAACACTACCTCACTTTTTAAATATATATTATTTCTGCTTTTTGCACGATTTTTAATCTGTTCAATGTATGTATACTGTAATGGATTTATTTATTTATTATTTTTTAAATTCTATATTATATATAGAAACATAGAAACATAGTAAATAGGTGCAGGAGTAGGCCATTCGGCCCTTCAAGCCTGCACTGCCATTCAGTATGATCATGGCTGATCATCCAACTCAGAACCCTGTACCTGCTTTCTCTCCATACCCCCTGATCCCTTTAGCCACAAGAGCCATATCTAACTCCCTCTTAAATATAGCCAATGAACCGGCCTCAACTGTTTCCTGTGGCAGAGAATTCCACAGATTCACCACTCTCTGTGTGAAGAAGTTTCTCCTCATCTCGGTCCTAAAAGGCTTCCCCTTTATCCTTAAACTGTGACCCCTCATTCTGGACTTCCCCAACATCGGAAACAATCTTCCTGCATCTAGCCTGTCCAATCCCTTTAGAATTTTATACGTTTCAATAAGATCCCCCCTCAATCTTCTAAATTCCAGCGAGTATAAGCCCAGTCGATCCAGTCTTTCTTCATATGAAAGTCCTTCCATCCCAGGAATCAATCTGGTGAACCTTCTCTGTACTCCCTCTATGGCAAGAATGTCTTTCCTCAGATTAGGGGACCAAAACTGCACACAATATTCTAGGTGTGGTCTCACCAAGGCCTTGTACAACCGAAGTAGAACCTCCCTGCTCCTGTACTCGAATCCTCTTGCTATGAATGCCAATATACCATTTGCCTTTTTCACCGCCTGCTGTACCTGCATGCCCACCTTCAATGACTGGTGTACAATGACACCCAGGTCTCGTTGCATCTCCCCTTTTCCTAATCGGCCACCGTTCAGAAAATAATCTGTTTTCCTGTTCTTGCCACCAAAGTGGATAACCTCACATTTATCCACATTAAATTGCAACTGCCATGAATTTGCCCACTCACCTAACCTATCCAAGTCACCCTGCATCCTCTTAACATCCTCCTCACAGCTAACACCGCTGCCCAGCTTTGTGTCATCCGCAAACTTGGAGATGCTGCATTTAATTCCCTCGTTAAATCACATATATATATATATTGTAAACAACTGGGGTCCCAGCACTGAGCCTTGCGGTACCCCACTAGTCACTGCCTGCCATTCTGAAAAGGTCCCGTTTATTCCCACTCTTTGCTTCCTGTCTGCCAACCAATTTTCTATCCACATCAATACCATACCCCCAATACCGTGTGCTTTAAGTTTGCACACTAATCTCCTGTGTGGGACCTTGTCAAAAGCCTTTTGAAAATCCAAATATACTACATCCACTGGTTCTCCCCTATCCACTCTACTAGTTACATCCTCAAAAATTACTATAAGCTTCGTCAGACATGATTTTCCTTTCACAAATCCATGCTGACTGTGTCCGATGATTTCACCTCTTTCCAAATGTGCTGTTATCACATCTTTGATAACTGACTCTAGCATTTTCCCCACCACCGATGTCAGGCTAACTGGTCTATAGTTCCCTGGTTTCTCTCTCCCTCCTTTTTTAAAAAGTGGGGTTACATTAGCCACCCTCCAATCCTCAGGAACTAATCCAGAATCCAAGGAGTTTTGAAAAATTATCATTAATGCATCCACTATTTCTTGCGCTACTTCCTTAAGCACTCTGGGATGCAGACCATCTGGCCCTGGGGATTTATCTACCTTTAGATAGATAGATAGATAGATAGATAGATACTTTATTCATCCCCATGGGGAAATTCAACATTTTTTCCAATGTCCCATACACTTGTTGTAGCAAAACTAATTACATACAATACTTAACTCAGTAAAAAATATGATATGCATCTAAATCACTCTCTCAAAAAGCATTAATAATAGCTTTTAAAAAGTTCTTAAGTAGTTTACTTAAATACATTAAATACAATCAACCCCGGCACTTTAACATATCTTACTCCTGGCGGTTGAATTGTAAAGCCTAATGGCATTGGGGAGTATTGACCTCTTCATCCTGTCTGAGGAGCATTGCATCGATAGCAACCTGTTGCTGAAACTGCTTCTCTGTCTCTGGATGGTGCTATGTAGAGGATGTTCAGGGTTTTCCATAATTGACCGTAGCCTACTCAGCGCCCTTCGCTCAGCTACCGATGTTATACTCTCCAGTACTTTGCCCACGACAGAGCCCGCCTTCCTTACCAGCTTATTAAGACGTGAGGCGTCCCTCTTCTTAATGCTGCCTCCCCAACACGCCACCACAAAGAAGAGGGCGCTCTCCACAACTGACCTATAGAACATCTTCAGCATCTCACTGCAGACATTGAATGACGCCAACCTTCTAAGGAAGTACAGTCGACTCTGTGCCTTCCTGCACAAGGCATCTGTGTTGGCAGTCCAGTCTAGCTTCTCGTCTAACTGTACTCCCAGATACTTGTAGGTCTTAACCTGCTCCACACATTCTCCATTAATGATCACTGGCTCCATATGAGGCCTAGATCTCCTAAAGACCACCACCATCTCCTTGGTCTTGGTGATATTGAGACGCAGGTAGTTTGAGTTGCACCATATCACAAAGTCCTGTATCAGTTTCCTATACTCCTCCTCCTGTCCATTCCTGACACACCCCACTATGGCCGTGTGGTCAGTGAACTTCTGCACATGGCAGGACTCCGAGTTATATTGGAAGTCTGATGTGTACAGGGTGAACAGGACCGGAGAGAGCACGGTCCCCTGCGGCGCTCCTGTGCTGCTGACCACCGTGTCAGACCTACAGTCTCCCAACCGCACATACTGAGGTCTATCTGTCAAGTAGTCCACTATCCAATCCACCATGTGAGAGTCTACTCCCATCTCCGTTAGTTTGTGCCTTAAGATCTTGGGCTGGATGGTGTTAAAGGAAAATCCCTTCAATTTACCTAACACCACTTCCCTACTAACATGTATTTCTCTCAGTTCCTCCATCTCACTAGACCCTTGGTCCCTTACTATTTCCGGAAGATTATTTATGTCCTCCTTAGTGAAGACAGAACCAAAGTAGTTATTCAATTGGTCTTCCATGTCCTTGTTTCCTATGATCAATTCACCTGTTTCTGACTGTAAGGGACCAACATTTGTCTTAACCAATCTTTTTCTTTTCACATATCTATAAAAGCTTTTACAGTCAGTTTTTAAGTTCCCTGCCAGCTTTCTCTCATAATCTTTTTTCCCTTTCCTAATTAAGCCCTTTGTCCTCCTCTGCTGGTCTCTGAATTTCTTCCAGTCCTCAGGTGTCCCGCTTTTTTTTTGCTAATTTATATGTTTCTTCTTTGGACTTGATTCCCTTGTCAGCCACGGGTGCACTACCTTCCCTGGTTTATTCTTTTGCCAAACTGGGATGAACAATTGTTGTAGTTCATCCATGCGACCTTTAAATGCTTGCCATTGCATATCCACCGTCAACCCTTTAAGTATCATTTGGCAGTCTATCTTAGCTAATTCACGTCTCATACCTTCAAAGTTACCCTTCTTTGAGTTCAGAACCTTTGTTTCTGAATTAACTATGTCACTCTCCATTTTAATGAAGAATTCCACCATATTATGGTCACTCTTACCCAAGGGGCCTCGCACGACAAGATTGCTAACTAACCCTTCCTCATTGCTCAATACCCAATCTAGAATGGCCTGCTCTCTAGTTGGTTCCTCAACATCTTAGTTCAGAAAACCAACCCGCATACATTCTAAGAAATCCTCTTCCTCAGCACCCTTACCAATTTGGTTCACCCAATCTATATGTAGATTAAAGTCACCCATTATAACTGCTGTTCCTTTATTGCACGCATTTCTAATTTCCTGTTTAATGCCATCCCCAACCTCACTCCTATTGTTAGGTGGCCTGTACACAACTCCCACCAGCGTTTTCTGCCCCTTAGAGTTATGCAGCTCTACCCATATCGGTTCCACATCCTCCAGGCTAATATCCTTCCTTTTTATTGTGTTAATCTCCTCTCTAACCAGCAATGCTACCCCACCTCCTTTCCTTTCCTGTCTATCCCTCCTGAGTATTGAATATCCCTGGATATTGAGCTCCCATCCTTGGTCACCCTGGAGCCATGTCTCTGTGATCCCAACTATATCATATTCATTAATAACTATCTGCACATTCAATTCATCCACCTTGTTACGAATGCTCTTTGCATTGACACACAAAGCCTTCAGGCTTGTTTTTACAACACTCTTAGCCCTTATACAATTATGTTGAAAATTATATAATTTAAAATCTAAATTATACAATTTAAAATTTAAAATTATACAATTATGTTGGCCCTTTTTGATTTTTGCCCTGGATTTGCCTGCCTGCCACTTTTACTTTTCACCTTACTACTTTTCGTTTCTACCCTCATTTTACACCCCTCTATCTCTCTGCACTTGTTCCCATCCCCCTGCCACATTAGTTTAAATCCTCCTGAACAGCAGGACTTCCTTGACTTATTTCTATTTTCCTCTTCCTCGACCCTAACACCCTGGTTTCCTTCCCCTTGCCAACTCAGTTTAAACCCTCCCTAACAGCTATATTAAACAATCCCGCCAGGATATTAGTACCCTTTGAGTTCAGGTGTAACCCATCGTTTCTGTATAGGTCATGCCTTCCTCAAAATAGATCCCAGTGATCTAAGAATTTGAAGCCCTGCCCCCTGCACCAGTTACTTGGCCACACATTCATCTGCTTATTGTATTTAACTGCTGCTGCGGCTAAGTTCACACATTTCACGACATGTGCCGGTGATAATAAACCTGATTCTGATTCTAAGGTAGATTATGAACGGTCTTCATAGAGTGCTACCTACAATGGCATCCTCCAAATCTTCATTTTCATTGTAACAGTCAAGACGATTGCTGATACCTTCAAATTCTTTGTAGTTCCTAACTTACTGAAGTAGAGAATTCGGTTCATTTTCACTCTCTGTTGTTTCTAGTATCTCCAAGCCTGAATGCTTGAAGCCACAGTGAGCAAAACAGCTCTGAATTGTCTTGTTGTTTGTACCTCACCAACTACCAGTGACAAAAACCACTGCTTTTTGAGCTCAAGCACACATGACTTATGCTATTTAAAAACTGTTCACTCGAAGTACGGTGTTGAGTCTAGCAACCACACAAGCGCACACAACTGATGCTAATTAGAAACTTTGACAAGTCTCCTGTCCCAATTAAGCAGTATAGTGTCCCAGATAAATGAAGGGAACCTCGGCTCTTTTCTCGATTAGTTTTTGTTCTTTAAGAGTTGTCACAAACAAACGGCTACCTCGGTGAACCGCTTGCCCAATTAACCAGCATCCATTGTGTTTTAGATGAGGACAGAGCAGAACAGAACTTTATCGTCATTGCTCAAGACAATGAGATTGTGGTGCTACTCTAGTCTGTGGAAAACCAATATTTACAATGCTTGCGGTATGGCTTAATTAAATAAAACATATTTTCATGCAACAAGTGACTTTGATAGTCCATAACTCTCAAAGGTCATTGGCAAGCCGGGCCGGTGTAGCATTATTCAGCTGCACAACAGTCCTCGAGCAGAAGCTGTTTCTCAGTCTTACTGTCCTGGCTAAGATGTTTCTCTATCTCCTACCAGAGATCGAACAGGCGGTGTCTGGGATGAGATGGATCTTTAATAAGGTTACGTGTGCGCCATTGGCATCCAGAGTTGTAGATTGTCTCCAGGTCCATCTTAATCACCCGTTGCTGTGCTTTCTGATCTGTCCTGCTACAGCCTTTCTAACTTACAAGCAGAAACCAAGTCCACGGTAGGGCACTAGTGTCGAAATGATCATAATGTTGCTGTGTTGAGCTAGTGATTAGGGTGGTTCAAGATGCTGATGGCCTTCCTTCTTGCTGTAGCAAGAGGGATACCTCTCTCTCCTTCGTTAGTGAGAGAGAGAGAGACCCTGTCTGAGATGTTGAAATGTTGACAGACTTAGATCGTGGTCTTTGGGGGCTTTGTTATTGCTTGCATGGTGGGTGGGGGGGGGCTTGATGCTTTTGCTGGAGCAAGAGGGGGAGGGGGCTTTGGGGTTTGGGTTAACTTCCAGTTTAAGATGGCTCTATCAAATATGTAGTTCAAAAGACAAAGGATTTGACTAAAAACTTTACTAATAACACCTTTTCTGAAGTAAATTATCACTGGAACAATGAAGAGGCGAGAGAAGGCGAAGTGAATTCGAGGGATGAACCATTCTGGTGCCTGCAGAATCAATGCAGATGGAGTGAGCCATTGGGAGAGGAGAAGCTGAGGCAGAGGGGTTCAGACACCCGTACTACTGGCCCAGTTATGAGGTTGGATCACTCTGGATGCCTGTGGTGAACTACATATACCTGTCTGGACTGCTCCTGTGGCTCCTCCCACAGACCCCTGTATAAAGGAGATTGAGGCCTGATGCCCGGCCTCATTCTCCAGGATGTAGTGTTGTTCATTCTTCAATAAAAGCTGATATCTCGCTTCTTACGTCTCATAGTGAGTTACTGATGGTGCATCAATGCCGAGCCAATTTGGAGAAATTGAGAGCGGCCTCAGGCTGGGCAGTAAAATCTGAGCCTGGGGCAATTCACTGGGCAGCGTGGTCTAGGCCCGGAGCCTTTCGCTGCCTCCATGCCCGGGTTCTAGTGTGAGATACGATTCACTGTTCATTACTGACCTTAATAGATTCTCAAGGACGCAAGATGGCTTAATATCATTTCCTGTGCACGTGTGTAAAGGAGAACAGAATAATTGTTGAGGGAGGGAGGGAGGAGCACTTGTGCATCTGACCATGTATTTCTTTATTGTGATACAACATGGAACAGGCCCTTCTGGCCCTTTGAGTTGTGCTGCCTAGCAACCCCCCCCCCCCCCTCCGATTTAACCCTAGACGAATCACGGGACAATTTATAATGACCAACTAACGTAAGTGTCCTCGTTTTCTAGGTGTGGTCGGGCCAGGTGCATGACAGATGCTCTGGCAGTGTCGTAGAGCAGCATTGTCGGTAAGCATATTGGTGAGTGTCCACTGTGGAGGGAATGGAGTTTTTTCTGGTTTTGGACTGTGAACTCCCCTCTCCACCACGTCACCTGCAGTTTTAAAGACTGCCAAGCTCATCCTTCCTAGAAAAAAAACAGTCCCATTCACTTCCACCAGCTTTATTTCCTTTAATTTCAGATAAGCATTACAATGAAAATACAATATATTCAGTAATGCTCACAGTTACATTCACTGAGTCAGTAATTAATATGCTGTCTGTGCAAAACTCCAGTACCTATCATAACGCCTCTTTGAACAATACTCCCTTCAAGTGGGGAATGTTCTCACGACCAGACTATGTAACAGTTTCTTCCCCCAAGCTATCAGACTCCTCAATACCCGAAGCCTGGACTGGCACCTTGCCCTATTGTCCTGTTTATTATTTACTGTAATGCCTGCACTGTTTTTGTGCACTTTATGCAGTCCTGGGTAGGTCTGTAGTCTAGTGTAGCTTCCTCTGTGTTTTTTTTATTACGTAGTTCAGTCTAGTTTTTGTACTGTGTCATGTAACACCATGGTCCTGAAAAACGTTGTCTCATTTTTACTATGCACTGTACCAGCAGTTATGGTCGAAACGACAATAAAAGTTGACTTGACTTGACTTGACTTGACTTGATGTTGTCGAACAGAGGAACCTAGAATTACAAAAACTTGCTCACTGGATATTCTGCAGATGCTGGAAACCCAGAGCAACGCACACAAAATGCTGGAGGAGTTCAGCAGGTCAGGCAGCATCTATGGAAATGAATAAACAGTTGACTTTTCAGACCAAGACCCTTCAGCAGGACTGGAAAGGAAGGGGAAAGACGGCAGAATAAAATTGTAGGGGGGTGGGGAGGAAAGGAGGTTTGCTCGAAGGTGATAGGTGAAGCCTGGTGGGTGGGAAAGGTCAAGGGTTGGAGAGGAAGGAATCTGATAGGAGAGGAGAGTGGACTATGGGAGAAAGGGAAGAAGGAGGGGTACCAGGGATAGGTGATAGGCAGGTGAGAAGAGGTAAGAAACTAGAGTGAGGAATAGAAGACAAGAGAGGCAACATTTTTTTTCACCAGAAGGAGAAATCAGTATTCATGCCATCAGGTTGGAGGCTAACCAAACGGAATATAAGGTGTTGTTCCTCCATCCTGAAGGTGTCCTCATCATAGCACAAGAGGAAGGCGTGGACTGACATGTCGAAACTGGAATGGGAATCAGAACTAAAATGTTTAGCCATTTCTGTTTTTGCCGGGTAGAGTGGAGGTGCTTAACAAAGCGGTCTTTCAATTTATGATAGGTCTCACCAACGTAGAGGAGGCCACGGCAGCTCCAGGCACAATGGATGACCCAGCAAATTCGCAGGTGAAGCGTTGCCTCGCCTTGAAAGAAAAGTCGCTGATTCTAAAAACGGATGTGCTGGCATTGGAGAGAGTCCAGAGGAAGCTCATTAGAATGATCTCGGGAACTAAGAGGTTAACATATCAGGAGCATTTGATGGCTCTGGGCCTGTACTCGCTGGAGTTTAGAAGAATGAGAATGAATCCAGTGGGTACAGGCACAGATCCCTCAAACGCTTCTCGTACAGAACTGTGCAAAAGTCTAGGGCACATATATATGTAGCTGGGGTGCCTGAGACTTTTGCACAGGACTGTATTTGTCAATGTGGAGTAGAGAGTGAGTTCGTAAATCAGATGGGAGTAAATGATGTTGGGACTGGTGAGGGTGGAGCTCCGTGAAAGGGGTGTGGGACAGGTGGCAGAGAAGGAGTGCCAGGGCAGAGGATTGGCATGGGCTCAGACACACCCAGCCCTGAGACTCCAGACAAGGTCATTTGATTCCAAACAATCGGTTTATTGATCATTACAGAATGTCTCTCTGGTGCTTCCCACTCCCTTTCCCTTTTCCCAACCACAATTCCCCTCTCCCTGCCCCCTTCCCACTCTCAGTCCACAATAGAGACCCAGATCAGAATCAGATTTATCATCACTTACATATGTCATGAAATTTGTTTTTTTTTTGCGGAAGCAGTACAGGGTATACATAATTTACTAAAGTACTATGCGAAAGTCTTAGGCACCCGGGGTGTGTGTGTGTGTGTGTGTGTGTGTGTGTGTGTGTGTGTGTGTGTGTGTGTGTGTGTGTGTGTGTGTGTGTGTGTGTGTGTGTGTGTGTGTGTGTGTGTGTGTGTGTGTCTAAGAGTTTTGCACAACTGTGTACTTTAACCCTTTTGTTCCTGGGACCATTGTTGTAATCATACTTCTGGACCCTCTCCAATACTAGCACATCCTTTCTTAGATAAGGGGTCAAACTGCTCACAATATTCCAAATGTGGTCTGACCGATGCCTTATGAAGCCTCGTAATTACAGCTTTGTTTTTATATTCTAGTCCTGTCTATATGAATCGCATTTGCTTTCCTTGCCACCAGCTCAGCCTGCAAATTCACCTTTAGGGAATCGTGCACGAGGACTCTGATCTGAGCCTCCGTTTAGAAACCAGTCCAGGCCTGTATCCCTCCTGGCTGTGTCACTGTACAAACTTTAAAATCTGTATGAGGTATGTTCATGGGTTCAGTGCCCATTCAGGAATCCGATGGCAGAGGGGCAGAAGCTGTTCCTGAATCACTGAGTGTGTGTCTTCAGGCTCCTGTACCTCGTAGAAGAGGGCATGACCTGGGTGGTGAGGCTCCTTCGTAATAGACACCGTTTTTTAAAACATTGCCTTCAAACAGTACAACACTGAAGTTTAGGAGACTGGATAGTGAGCTCGAGTGGGTTTGAGTGGGGGTGGGGGTCATAGAGGCACAGAGCCATAGAAAAGTAAGTACAAAGACAGGCCCTTTGGCCCATCCAGTCTGTACTGAACTACTTAAACTGCCTGCTTCCATTGACCTGCACCGCGACCATAACCCTCCATACACCTGCCATCCATGTACATATCCAAACTTCTCTTGAACGTCAAAATCAAGCTCACATGCACCATTTGTGCTGGAAACCTGTTCCACACTCTCAGCACCCTCTGAGTGAAGAAGTTTCTCCTCATGTTCCCCTTAAACATTTCACCTTTCACCCTTAACCCATGACCTCTGGTTGTAGTCCCACCCAACCTCAGTGGAAAAAGCCTGCCTGCGTTTACCCTATCTACACCCCTCATAATCTTGTACACCTCCATCAAATCTCCCCTCAATCTTCTACATTTCAAGGGTGATGAAAGGGGTTCTGCAGCTTGGGAGGGGTTGTCACAAACCGAGAACGAGGACTCCCCCGTCTCCCACCACTATTCGTCACGACGCACAGAGCTCCTCAGCCCTGGGAATCTACTTTAAAATCTGTTTTCAGTTTGACAAGTCAAATATTTGGGCTACAACACGTGTCACGCCGGGACCCCCAGCTGTGTAACTTCATTACAAGACACTTTCTGTCTGACTCCTCGCAGACTTTAATTATGCATGTCTTCATGTGTTGAAGTCTGGCTGCACACTCCATCAAGCTGCCTTTCAAAGCGCCAAGGCCTCATTATTCAGCCCGCGGCAAAATCCAGGTACTGTGAATTATTTAAATCCCTGTTAAGCTCCTGTGCATCAATCCAAATGATGAACCACTAGGGTGGCATCTGGGCATCGTCCCTGTGGAAAACGAGATAACTGCACTGACCCTCCCCAGGGCAAGGAGACTTTCCACCGCCCTGTCACGTGAAGCGAGGGATACTGAGGGGCCATTTGATAGAGGTATCCAAAATGGTAGCGTGGGACAGCATGGTAGCATAGTGGTAGGCACAACACTTTACAGTGCAGGTGACCAGGGTTCAATTCTAACCGCTGTCCGTAAGGAGTTTGTACGTTCTCTCCGTGACTGTGTGGGTTGCCTCCGGGTGCTCCGGTTTCCTCCCACTGTCCGAAGATGTACCAACTGCTAGGTTAATCGGTCATTGTAAATTGTCCCGTGATTAGGCTCAGATTAAATGGGGGGGTTGCCAGGCAGCATGGCTCAAAGGGCCGGAAGGGCCTCAATAAATAAACATTTTTTTTTAATGATGAGGGGTCTTGATAGAATAAATACAAGCAGGCTTTTCCCACTGAGGCTGGGTAAGACTAGAACTGGAGGTCATTGGTTGAGGGAGGAAAGTGACATATTTAAGGAGGAGCTTCTTCACAGAGGATGGTGAGAGTGTGGAACGAGCTTCACTCAGAGGGTGGGGAGAGTGTGGAACGAGCTTCACTCAGAGGGTGGGGAGAGTGTGGAACGAGCTTCACTCAGAGGGTGGGGAGAGTGTGGAACGAGCTTCACTCAGAGGGAGGTGAGAGTGTGGAACGAGCTTCACTCAGAGGGTGGGGAGAGTGTGGAACGAGCTTCACTCAGAGGGTGGTGAGAGTGTGGAACGAGCTTCACTCAGAGGGTGAGAGTGTGGAACGAGCTTCACTCAGAGGGAGGTGAGAGTGTGGAACGAGCTTCACTCAGAGGGTGGGGAGAGTGTGGAACGAGCTTCACTCAGAGGGTGGTGAGAGTGTGGGACGAGCTTCACTCAGAGGGTGAGAGTGTGGAACGAGCTTCACTCAGAGGGTGGGGAGAGTGTGGAACAAGCTTCACTCAGAGGGTGAGAGTGTGGAACGAGCTTCACTCAGAGGGAGGTGAGAGTGTGGAACGAGCTTCACTCAGAGGGAGGTGGGAGTGTGGAACGAGCTTCACTCAGAGGGTGAGAGTGTGGAACGAGCTTCACTCAGAGGGAGGTGAGAGTGTGGAACGAGCTTCACTCAGAGGGTGGGGAGAGTGTGGAACAAGCTTCACTCAGAGGGTGAGAGTGTGGAACGAGCTTCACTCAGAGGGAGGTGAGAGTGTGGAACGAGCTTCACTCAGAGGGAGGTGGGAGTGTGGAACGAGCTTCACTCAGAGGGTGAGAGTGTGGAACGAGCTTCACTCAGAGGGAGGTGAGAGTGTGGAACGAGCTTCACTCAGAGGGTGAGAGTGTGGAACGAGCTTCACTCAGAGGGAGGTGAGAGTGTGGAACGAGCTTCACTCAGAGGGGGGTGAGAGTGTGGAACGAGCTTCACTCAGAGGGAGGTGAGAGTGTGGAACGAGCTTCACTCAGAGGGTGGGGAGAGTGTGGAACGAGCTTCACTCAGAGGGAGGTGAGAGTGTGGAACGAGCTTCACTCAGAGGGAGGGGAGAGTGTGGAACGAGCTTCACTCAGAGGGTGGGAGTGTGGAACGAGCTTCACTCAGAGGGTGGGGAGAGTGTGGAACGAGCTTCACTCAGAGGGAGGTGAGAGTGTGGAATGAGCTTTGCTCAGAGGGTGGGGAGAGTGTGGAACGAGCTTCACTCAGAGGGAGGTGAGAGTGTGGAACGAGCTTCACTCAGAGGGTATGGAGAGTGTGGAACGAGCTTCACTCAGAGGGAGGTGGGAGTGTGGAATGAGCTTCACTCAGAGGGAGGTGGGAGTGTGGAACGAGCTTCACTCAGAGGGTGGGGAGAGTGTGGAATAAGCTTCACTCAGAGGTGGCAGATGCAGATTCCGACTGCAACATTTGAGGGAAGTTTAGACAGGTACATGCATGGGATGGCTGTGGAGGCCTCTGTTCCAAGTACGGGTCAATAAGACAATGCAGAATTATCATTCTGCAGACTAGATGCCCCAAAGGGCCTGCTTTTGTGGTGTAGCGCTCTGTGACTCTGTGTTTCCAGTCCCGATGAAGAGACTCGGCCCAAAACATCAGCTCTCTATTCCTCTCCATAGATGCTGCCTGACCTGCTGAGTTCCTGTGTTACGTTTACTGCGATCTCAGAAAAGCCTTCTGCCACACCGTTCAAGAGGCATCGATCAGCGGCAGAGGGCACGAGGAGTCACAGGGCCCTCACACCCTTAGTCATAGAGCTGTTCGGCTGGGAAGCAGGCCACTCAGCCCATCTGGTTATCACTGACCAACGGGCCGTGTGACATGGTCTCTCATCCAGACTCCTGTGAAAAGCTCTGTCTGTCCACCCGCTCTCTGGCCTCACATTCCGGCTCCCCGCCGCGCTCTGCTTAAAGGAGCTTCCCCTCAGACCCCCTCCCAATCTCCTCACCCTAAATCTATGTCCTCCAGTTTTTATTGGTATGGCAACAGGGAATGCAGGAAGCCCCAGGGAGTTGTGGACACAGCTCATCAGAGATCCCCCACCACCCAGGCCATGCTCTCGTCTCACTGCTGCCTTCGGGTAGAAGGTACAGGAGCCTCAGGACTCGCGCCACCAGGTTCAG